>NC_090251.1:19651247-19913747 GCF_037325665.1 Littorina saxatilis | reverse complement strand
TTCCCTTGCGTCAACGCTACCTCTGTTGGCAAATCTATAAATAGGACGATCCAGATCAAAATGAACATATCTCAACATTGAAGGGGTCCTAGACCACAATATTTTGCAGGGAACTTAATTTAGCATGTCTCCAGCTGTTGGTAAAGCAATTAGCGTGTATAGTCATCGAGTACATATGGCTTTAAGTTCGTGATCTAAACTCCTTGTATGAGACAGGAAGGAGCATTGTGATCTAACTGGCCAGATTCAAAAGCTGGGTCGCCTGTGGCGAGAATCCTATAATGAGGAAAAACTTAAACCATCAGAGATGGTTATCCTGACTTCTGATTCTTTGCTAAGAAGTCTGGCAGGAAACGGAGTGAGTTAGAGTGTCTCCATTGACCACTACGTCTCCCAGTAAGCCAGAGAGTGCGTGAACCTCGCTACCTCTGTGTGCCGTAGCTAGAAGCAAAGTGGAGAGTGTTTCCACTTCAGATTATGAAGAAGAGCGGCCTGTAGCGGTTCAAAATCTGTGGAGCATAGAACCTCCCGTACCAAAAGACTCAGCCTTGCCGTGCTGTGACTCTCTGGCTATCGAACGCTATCTAGCCTATGGTCTCTCTGTAAAGGGAGACCTGTAATCTTACCCTGCGAGCTGAGCTGTGTGTGATACATGAAATGTGATATGAATGCTGTTTTTATATGTTATACTCTTACTTTCTCCCAAGCGCAAGACAAATTCTTCTTTGAAAATTGAAGCCAATAAAATTTGAGTTGAGTTGAGTTGAGTTGAGCAAGACACTCTGATAAGATTAGGAAGAAACATAGCCTAACCAGGTAAGGCCTATGACTAGGATCCATGCTCTATCTCGCACAGTGTGGAAGGAGCCCAAGGGAGAACTGTCCAAGAACGCACATGCACCCCCCCCCCCTTTTCTTCCACCTTGTCTCATAAGACTAAGGAGTGAAGAGGAAGGCCCCGTTTGCGAGAGTAAGACAGAAAGTACCTGATCTTTACAAAGAAAAGGAAGGAGTACAGAGAGTAAAACAAGCTCCAGAGAAAACAACCGTTGTCCTCAATGGTTACGGGAGTGGTATCAGTGAGAACTATGTACCCAAGTCCCTAAGCGGTGGCTTGAAAGAAAAGGAAGGCGAACTCCGGTGAAACCGGCAGTGTAACCCTCTAGGGAGCGAAATACTGCTGATGTTGTGTTTGAGTAAACGACAGTGCAATATAGCTGAACCCAAAAGGCCGCAGCTTGAATGTTAAAGAGATTGCCTGCCAGGCCCGCGTTCCAACCGGTCACCCATCCCGGTAGAACCGGGCTCAATAACAGTACTGTTAACCTCGGTGGTCGGAAAAGACCGTGTTGCTGCCTAAGGCTGAGAACGGAAGTCTAAGCCACGGCTGCAAAAAGCGGGTATACTCTCCCTGTTTTGCAAAGCAGGGGTGAAAAGTCAGGAGTATAGAAAACCTGACTGCCTGTTAGTATTGTGCTAACTGGCCCGCAATCGGGGAAGACGCGACTGGGTATCGGTAACCTGATCCGCTCTCAGACCATGCTCCTGTCAAATCCCGTCCCAAGGGAGGGGTAAATGAGCGTCTCAGGAGTTTAAAATTGCCGAAGAATATAAGGCTAGAGGCATAACATGTAGCTAGTTCTGAAACCTTGGGAAATTATCTTCAAGGAAAGAGAACTGGCATTATAAAATAAGTGGCTCTGTAGAAGAGGTCACTGTAAAGCCAAGGTTCCATTAACTGGTAAATCAAAAATTGATAACCTGAAGTTCAATACCCCCGAGGGTAAAGATAATCTCAACTTTATTTTCCGCCCAAATGCAGAAGTGACTCAGACTAAAATGTCGTTAGAAACCATGCAGAGGGAACTGAGTATGTATCCGAAGCTGCATCCCCGAAACTGAAGTTTCGTGATTCAGCCTTCGTTCCCTTAATCTAGAGGCAAAGAGTACTGTTTGCGAAGTAGGAGAAAACTCTTGGCGCAAAGCCAAAAAGTGCAAAATCCAGGGGCCACCGCTGGGAAGACTACAGTAAGAGTGTAGTCAGTTAAAACGCGGTACAAAAGGCCCCTGAGGGGTGTAAAGCTGAAGTTAAAACACTAAACCAGAAGGTGTGTGATTCTAACTGTTATCGCCAAATAAACGCGTTCACTATCTTTTGCGTCTGGGAAAAAGATACCCAAATGCCTTAATGTGAATTTGGCAGGTTTAACCCCTTCACTGCCCACCCCGTATGTAATACGTGGTCATTTTCGGTTTGTCATACGCCCATAACCGTATCTCATACGTGGGATTTGTGTCAACAACATTTCAGGACATTTCTGAAAACTAAATGGGAGGTAACCACTGTCCAAGTACTTGTAGGGGTTCTAAACACAGTTCTTTCCCATAGACCGTTCGGATAAGTTACTACCACGTGTTGAAAACTGTGTTTGAAATGTAGAACCGACTATAGCATTCAGCCGCCATTCACAATGGCGGCCGAAAGTCGGACCTCAACTCGTAGACCTGTTTTCAAGCGATACAGTGTTCTGGAAGCTCTACAAGAAGTGATTTATGGATTACCACACAGAAGAATACTTTTATGGGCTGTAATGTGAGTACCTGATGTTTGACACCAGTTTTAGCAGTGTTTTGTGTGGTTTTACGTGCTGCAATGTGTGTGTGTGTAAGTCCGGAAACTAATTTTTGACAAAAATGGTCATTATATCAATTTTTACTATAACAATCACAAACAAAGTCCAATGATCATGTCATCCTATAATAGCCAAGGGTATAAGCAAAACACATGCCAAAGATCTAAGAGATATCTCAATAAATGATAGAGCAGTGAACAGATTAGTGAACCTACCGAAGAAAGCGAAATTTTGCCCTGGCCCACAGCAATACCAAAATGCTGTTATACTGTGGCAGTGAAGGGGTTAAGAGAGCTTCATTTTGTCCAGCAAAAGTCGCTGAAGTGTGACTGTGAAGCCGTTTATTCTTAAACAAGAGGCTCGTACGTCTGAGGGGGCCCGGTAGCTCAGTTGGTAGAGCACTGGACTTGTGATCGAAAGGTCGCAGGTTCGAATTCGGGCCGGGACGGACACGGGTCAACTTTATGTGCAGACCCAGAGACGGAAGCCATGTCCCACCCCCGTGTCATCACAATGGCACATAAAAGACCTTGGTCATTCTGCCATAAGTGCAGGTGGCTGAATACACCTAAACACGCAGACACCTGGGTAGCGCGACTCCGTTGCTGCTAGCTTTCCACTGGGAGGAAGCGACCCGAATTTCCCAGCGATGGGACAATAAAGTAATGAAAATGAAAATGAAATGAAAAATGAAATGAAGCTAATCAAAAGCTGTCTGACGTAAAGTCCTAGATTGACGTCACCCAGTCTTCTGGTCTGAGTGCGTCTCTGACTGACGCGGGAGTCTCCATCGTGAACTTGATCTGTCTCAGAAATCTGTTCAGGGGAGACAGGTCTAAAACCGGGCGCCAGCCCCCTGACGCCTTTGGTACCACGAAAATTCTCCCATAAAAAACCTGGGGAGTTGCAGTCCATCGCCTCGTTGATCTCATCCTTCTGTATCAGAGACAAGATTACTGCTTGTATCGCTGTCTTTGCTTCCAGCTTGACGGGAAACTGATCGACAGTGGAACTCTGGTTAAGGGAGCTTTCCCCTCCCTCCAGAGTAGCCTGAACCCCGAACGCACTATACTCACTATCCACTGATTGTTTACCTTTAGCAACCAAAGGGGTAGGGCCATTGACAGGCCGCCTGCCACCAAAAGGCATGGTGAATGCATGAGCTAGTGGTTCGGGGACGCATCATTGGGGGTGTGCTTTGCGTTGGATTGACGTCACCCCGCTATATTGGCTAAAGCCAAATCCCGATCGTCGCGGGTTTGCTTGTGGAGCGCATCAAGCGACGGCGGCCCCACCAAGGCACCCTCCGTGAAAGGAGATAACTTAAGAGCCTCCAGAGTGGCTTTATCTTGGATCCTGGAACCCGAGAGAAAAACGCTGCCCCGCGCGTGTGCACAGCATGAGCATAAAGGTGCGCCGAAAAACGCATATGTTCGGCCGAAACTTTGGCCAAAGTAGCGAGCAGCGTCGCCACAGCCTTTTCACTCGCGTCCTGTCGAAACTCGAACGGTTCCAAGGACGTAGTGATAGAACGGGAGAGAGACCTGAGTGGCGTTTCCCAGAGGGAAGCTAACTCTAGGTTGTATCTCCCTGTTTCCTCCAATACTACAAGGGATGCCGCTGTAAAAGGAACATCCCCTACTGTAGCCATCCTCCCGGAGCGTCACTAAACTCCGGTGTAACCGGAAGTGGAGCACGTGGCAGGGGAAAAAGTGTCTAAGAGATTGTGTGGCCTAGAGTTCAACAAGAACTTCCATGCAGCAGCTTGCCCGACATAAGGGGTTGGCTGTGCGGAAGCTAGCCACGGCTGTGTTAACCCTGGTGCCGGACTGTGCGCTGAAAGCACAGGCACTGTGTCCAAAGGCACATATTCAGACCAGGAATTCGAAGCCAGAAACTAGTTCTGCAGTGGATTCCAGCGCACTGCGGCATCGCTGGAAATGAGAAGGCGGATGGTCTGGCCAAAGATGCAGGAAGACAGGAACAACGAGAAACCAGCCTGTCCTTCCGAGAGACCAAAACCCTCATCAAGCATCGCTGGAAGACAGCATTCAAAGAAAGAAACGGAGGCTACAAGCCAGACCAAGACCCCATCCACCGCCTCAGCCGTGCAGAGCAGACTGCCATCTTCCGGCTGCGTACAGGGCACTGCGGCTTTAAAGCGCACCTGAAAAGGATCGGCGTAGCAGAGTCGGCATTGTGCGATTGTGGGGCGGCCGACCAGACAGTAGAACATGTATTGAATACATGCACAAACTTCACTCTGCTGCGGAACCAGATCTGGCCAGAAGGAGCTACACTGGAGACCAAGCTCTGGGGAACGTCAGAAGACCTGAAAGCGACGTTCCAGTTCACGACAGCAGCGGAACTACGACCCTAGACACAACCGTCGAACGCAGAAGAAGAAGAAGCCAGAAACTTAGACATCTCATACGCCACTGAAGGAGATTCACGAAACTTAAAAGTTTGTTTCTCTCTTTGTGTTGCACGAAAATCTCTGACAGCCGAAGGTGGTGGTGCAGCCAGGCTTATTGTTGCTACCACTCCTTCAAAGAATCTTGAAGCTACCTGCGCCTCCAACGCCACTGCATTGGGAAGCTTGTCTGATAACCGGATAGAGGGGTAGGCAGCCGGCACAGCACCCTGCCGAGAACAAAGCAGAGCAAAGCTCATTGTTCCCCGACCGCTGTGCGAGAGACTGGCCCCAGCCGCCAAAACCGGTCTGACCAGTTTGAGCCAACCCGCGATGAGTGCGGGCAGCTAACACAGACCCCTGCCCCAAATGGGGCGGAGGAGGGGTATGTAACATAGCCTG
The DNA here is from genome assembly GCF_037325665.1 of Littorina saxatilis. Taxonomy (NCBI): domain Eukaryota; kingdom Metazoa; phylum Mollusca; class Gastropoda; order Littorinimorpha; family Littorinidae; genus Littorina; species Littorina saxatilis. The sequence goes on along the minus strand of NC_090251.1, from coordinate 19,908,299 downwards.
GAAAGGCCGTACGTCCCACCCCAGCTGTGCTGACTGGCTTGAGCCAGGCCGCGCCCCAGATGGGGAGGGGGGTGGCTTGTCACAGCAGTAAACCCCTGGAGGGGGAAGAGACGGGGTGAGAGACGCAACCTTAAAAGGCCGACCCCCACCCGTCCACCTGCTGACGTCCTGTAGCCCCACCGCCCACCATACCCCCCCCCCCCCCCCCTGGGGGGGGTTGCCGGCCGAGGACAATAGCGGACTGAGAAGACGGTCCAACAGCGCCCACCCGATCCTGCCCGGCGGGCGGGAAAGGGTGGGCCACTGACACAGCCCCCTGCCCCCATTGAGGCAGAGTGGGAACAAGCCCAGGTTGTGACTTACCATGCCCCCCCACTCCCCCTTCCAAACGGTAAGGGGGCTGCATGCCCGCTCAGCTGTGCTAAAAGCAAGGAGAGCGGGCAGAGACAGGCGGAGAGCAGGCCCCCTCTCCCTACGGAGAGAGTGCTCGTGAACAACCCAGTACTACCAGAGGCAGAAAGGGCTGAACCGAACTGGCCATTTGCACCAGACCACGGTGCAAAGCAGCAAGCCCCCCCCCCCCAAAGGAGGGGCTGCATAACACACTGAGAAAAACCAGAGGTAGTCAGAGTGGTCAGAGGCAGGTAGGGAGCAGGCCCCCCCTCCTGAAAGGAGAGGGTGCTCGTGAACAACCCAGTGCCACCAGAGGCAGAAAGGGCTGAACCGAACTGGCCATTTGCACCAGACCACGGCACGAAGCTGAAGTAGTAGGGCTGCCAAGGAGTACGCCAGCAGACGTCACCTAGGCCAAAGGACCCCCTCTAGCCAGCAAGGAAGTGTCCGCCACAGAGGGCGGGAGACGGGAACCGCCGATCGTGCCTGAAACGGCTTAGAAATGAAAACACATATTTCATAGTTAAGCCCACCGAAAGTGGAAGACACTGACTGGTTCTCCTTACGAGAAGATGCGGGCTGGGGAGAAAAAACGAAACCTTATCCGCCTGAATAGCTACTACAAAAGAAGTACTACTCAAAGGGTCGTTGACTCGCACGGAGGTTTCTAAATAAGGCTAAAAGCCTTCTTCCCTTCGTGCGAGTTACTGCTTGGTATCGGCCATCTTGAAAAAGCTAAAAGGCCGAAAACCATAGCCGACCAGAAACGTAAATTTCCGAGGCGGCTGTAAAACCAAGCAGCTAACAACAACAATTCAATTCAATAAAAAGGGCAGATCTCACCAAGTGAATGGCGAACAGGTAAAGGACCCCACAAGCCTGGATCGTCTAAAAGACAAAGGCTAGTGAAGTCCAAGTGAGCGTCGAATTCCGCACATCCTCTTGCGTCGTCGAAAGTCAAGAATGATTATTCCGGATGCCGGCGCTCACGTGGTGCGCGGTGGGTTATGGGTAACCAGGTGGGACAGGGCATAGCAACGGCTATGGCGTCTGTTTTTAGCTTGGTTACCACCCTTGCAAGGGCAGGTAATTTGAGTAGTTTTTCGACATCTAGCATGTGAGATTGAAGTCAATGCATTTATGAGAATTGGGGTAAGAATATGTAATTTAACATGTGTATCTTTATACTGATGATAACAATGGGATAGCATTATCATGTGCTATCGTCTGTTATCCCTGTCTGGTATTATGTTTGCTTAGTCGTGAAGACATGGACAAAATCTACATAGCCCTGTCCTTTTGTTCAAGAGGCACAATTTATTTGATTATGACTCATAACATTGAAAATAGTTCCAAATGACAGAAAACTGTTTGCCTTTCAATATACCTCAGATTTGTAAAAATTAGATACAAATTCTGAATTTTTTCTTCTTTCTGAATGTGAAGTGAAAAAAAAATGGGCACAGGAAATCTATTTTTAGTAACAACGTTATTGTCACCTGACTCTTCAGGCAATTTTATCCTATTAGAACTTTTTCAATTCTGAACAAAATGATATTCAACACAAAAATATGCAACCAGAGTAACATTCTCGATGAGCTTTTGAAAAACCCCATGTAATGAAATGGAGAAAACAAGGGAAATAGCAAGAACTGTTGAAAGTTAATGTCACAAAAATTATTTGTTTTTAGCGTTTGTAAACTTCCGCATGCGGTACAAAGAATTCATCAAAGTGTATAATGACAAGATGCTGTTATAAAGGCATACAGTGGAGTCCAGCTATAACGAACCTGGGTATAACGAAATCCCTCTTTTAACAAACTGCCATTGATTTCCCGGCAGACAGCCTTCTATTTCTTACTTGTTACTTTCCGGCTACATCGAACCTTTTGAACTCATTTGCATAACGAACCCCTCTTTTAACAAACACGTTTTCATCGCCCCAGAGCCGTTTTGTCTCTAAAAGTCACAAGGCTACAACGAACTGATGTCAATAATTGTCTCCAAAGACAAAAATACACAAACACAAGTGCACATCGCGTGATGAGCGAACTCTGAACAAACTAACAGCGGGAGGTGCACGGAACAGATCGAACCAAAACCGAAAGTTGTGGTGACGTCATGACATTTTGCGATGTACGTCAGCAAAGCTCGTGCACATGTGGTCTGTCTTGCTAAAAACAATGGCTGACGAACATGGTTTCAAAATCTGGAACTGTTTTTTTGTTTTCTCCGATCCTTGACCGAGTGACGCGATATAGAACCACGAGTTCGTTTGAATCAATACTCTCCTCAGGCAGTGAAGTCTCCTAAATTGCTCAACACTGTGGACAGTCCGGAGTGCAGTTATGTCCCGTGAATGAGCGAGTCAAAGTTTTACTTTTATCGTGAAAACTGACGCTTTTCATGCACCTCCCGCTGTTAGTTTGCCTCTCTCTATGGATTATATTATGAAGCTGTTGAAAACATGCAGAGATTGTACTCTCCAAGGAAAGATCGATGGAACGATCATTTGAAGGTGATTGGGAAAACCAGGCTTGTCTTGAGGCCATTTAGGGTTGAAAACTCTACAGCGAATTACTGATATAACGAACTAAAATGTATCTCCCTTGAGATTCGTTGTACCCGGACTCCACTGTACTGTTGATTTATACTCTCCCCGCAGTGCAGCTGAGTAATAACAGAGAATTGAGATTTTCAAATCTCTTCTTTAAGTTGAAAAGACCCGTTTTTGATCACAATACTTGTTTCAAGAGATTGTCCTTCGAATTTGATGGTTTGAATCCGTCCAAATGAACTGACTGCTGTGAGTGCTTGTCTGCGATATTTGTTCGGTGTTAACTAACGCCGGTTCTACGAAGCAGAACTTGAGTATCTTTTTCAGTTTTTAGTTGAGTTATGTTACAGCATTTGTTATCAAACCATAACGCAATTGCATTTCTTTCATGATATGTTTCTTGGTTTTATTCTGGCAAGGCACTTGCACACACACGAACTTGTGTGTGTCAAACTGAAAGAGACATAGAGAGTGGATATTTGTTTTCTACAGAAACAAGTCCCATTACCAATTTTATACCAAGCAACCAAACATTGCTACATGTATTTCTAACAAGAAACTGATCATACATCCGCAGTACCTAGTAAACACCCACCCCCTACTTTGGGGTAAAATTGGTGCATAAGGGGGGTGGGCGTTTACAAGGTAGTTTACGGTACAAGACCTTATGCAGCTATAGAAGGCATGTTAACTTCCTCTAAGCTGCAAAAGAAATGCAGCTTATTCCAAATGTGTGTCATACATATTTACAGTCAAACAGCTTTCAGTCCACCTACCTTCGTGGAATTTGGACACAAACAGATCTCCTTGAGCACGATTACCAGGAATGCGATATATACCCTCTGTGCTCATTCCTGCAAATGAAAACTTTCACAGTTAGTACACCGAATAAACGATTTTAGCACAGTCCTATACAGTCTTTGTTGTAAGGATTTCATAGCTAGTATTTGCACTTCCGCTGAATCCGCATATGTACACCCTTTGACACATGAGAATCTCAGACCGTAGGGTAAATTGAATCAGTACCCCTTTTCTGCTGGGACACAGAGAGCTACCACAGAGCTATGTTTTGACAGCTAACAGGAAAACCCGGTAGCGGTCATACGATACTTAGTTGAGTTTACGCCATGCAAACCTTCGCCAGGGGAAATTTACTGGCTTCTACATATAGTTAAAATGTTAAACAAATGAGGCAGAGCGCTGTTCAGAGATCTGATACACAAAGGGAAGTAAGCGCTCCAAATGCATACAACATGAGTAATAGAGTAAGTGAGAGTTATTCAGAACCAGTCTCCTGGCACCTGAGAGAATAACAAGGATTGAAATGAACAAGCGACTTTCATCCTCAAATGTCAACAACAACAAGAGGCGAAGCCTTCAAGGCTCACGTAAGAAATCGACAAACAGTAACACAAACTCAATCACTCCGTCACACATACACACACACAGTACACACATACACACACACACACACACACACACACACACACACAGAAAGAGCATAGGTGAAACTGTGCAAGAAAGCGAGACACTAGATCTAGATCTGTCTGTCTACATGGACACGACTGCCAAATAGTCTCGGCCCGCTCAAAATAACAATCACCGAAACTTTCAGTAATTCCATCGCGTGACGTCTAACCCTCGTACGTCATAATGTGACGTCAATGTAATATGACGTCTTCAAATGTTAAAGTTTCTACCACAGACATACACACATACATACGCACGCACGCACGCACGCACGCACAGACAGACAAAAGTTAGCATCGCATAGGCTACACTTACGTGAGCCAAAAATTAGGATGAAAGTCGCTTGTTCATTTTAATGCTTGTTATCATCTCAGGTGCCAGGAGACTGGTTCCGAATAACTCACTTATACTCTATTACACATGTGTTATGCATTTAGAGCGCTTACTTCCCTTTATTTATCAGATACATAGAGTTAAGCTTTTTGGAATTCGCAAGTTCAAATAAATCTACATTGCAAATGTATTAACAAAACTAAAGAAGCAACTGACCAGTTAATTTGCTTAAAGGCCAATAGCCCTGTGCAGCGATTGGTTCTTTCAGCCACACCACCACCACTGACATGCTTTGTTTTGCTAATGTTCTTTACCATCATAACGCCCACTTGAGAAAACTTGGTGCAGTTCCAAGCTTTACAACATAGAAAAACCTGGGTGTAGCTGTAAACCTCATTACAAGACTAATAAATGACTGTCAAACTGCTTATGGCACAGTCAGCGCAATATTGCTACACACTCATTATGCACCTTCATTCTCATTCTTACCTTGGTTCTCTATGTATGTAACACATTTTTCTAGGAAGAGGGGGACAAGTGCATGGACGGATGATTGGGGAAAGTCCTCCAGAGTACAGCCACTCTGAGATTTACTCTCCTTTTTCTTGTCTTTCCTCTTCTGAGCTTCTTTGCTTTTTCTCTCCTACAAACCATGGATAAACAAACATTAAGAAATGGGACAAGAGACTGCAGGTAAGAAAATCTAGAACAAGATAATGAGAATGTACTCTTTTTCATTGTACAGTTTCATTGATATCTTGTTCTAACTGGGGTAAACCGTAACTTTTTTGGCTTACCGGCCAGGTAAGTCAGCAATTTGAACCGGCCCCCCAAAATCTCAACTGGCCCCCAATCTGCCCGGATTTCTTAAAACTATCTCGGCGTGCGACAAACACACACACAAAAGACGTACATTAACATGAAAAATGCATACATTTTTCATACTTTCCATACAACTACTAAAAAAGACATAATTATGACAAACATATTGTATGATTTGTATGTTTTAATTAACCTTGGTTCAATAAATAATTAAGAGTGAAAGAAGCCTTGAAGAAACAAGAAATCAAAACAACAATCACACCCTGTCACGCCTGAAACCTCACTGAAAGTTTTCACATACCGTACTTTCCGGGTGACAAGGCGCTTCGTTATACAAGACGCACCCCCTTCTTTTTAAAAAAAATTGTAATCCAGTCACCCATTGGACGCAGGGGGCCGATAGGGCGCACCAAAATGACCCAGTTTTTGCCATGAGAGGTGGTTCCCCTGTCATATCTGAGAGAAGAAACACTTCCTGCACCGGGGTCAGTGACCGGTCAGTGACTGACTTTAACTGAGTGAAAATATGTGTGCTCTGTGTGTGCGGCCAGATCAAAGGCATTGTGATAGCTGGGTGGCCTTGTTTATGGACACGACCTTCTTCCCAGGGGTCAATGACCCAGTTTTTGCAATGAGAGGTGGTTCCCCTGTCATATCTGAGAGAGGAAACACTTCCTGCACCGGGGTCAGTGACCGGTCAGTGACCGAGTTTAACAGAGTGGAAATCTGTGTGTGCGCCAGATCAAAGGCAGGGCAGTACCTAGTAGCTGAAACATGCATTATCACAAGTTGTTTGACTGGTACTCAAGCGGTCTCTTTGATTTTTTTCGTATTTCATACACGGATTAGGCGCTTCGTTATACAAGACGCAGGGGTCGAACTCGAGGAAAAAAGTCGCGCCTTATGACCCGGAAAGTACGGTACTGATACGTAATAACCCCCCTACCACACAATACAAACTAAACCTTACTGAAAGTTACCACATACATACCTCCCTACAACACAAATTACATACTAAGTTAACAATAGAAGTTACAATGGAAGTTTCCACCGGTCAGTGACATGTCACCCAATCACACATTAACTCGCACTCAGAAAACAAAAAATGGGCATTACACAAACAGCAACAATAGACAACACTGAACAGCTTGAAAAAAAATGTTTCATTGGATTTTTTTAGCAGAATTTATCTAAGACGATGTAGTGTGAAAAACTGACTGTTCGTGGTCCTGGATGTTTTCAAGTGTCAATCTGTTAGATCATACCACAAACGCTGATTTTTTGCTGCCTCTCTCCTTTCCGCGTGGGTTCAAAACCATGTGCATTGCATTTCTTGTTTCATTTTATTTTCATTTTCATTACTTTATTGTCTCATCGCTGGGAAATTCGGGTCACTTCCTCCCAGTGGAAAGCTAGCAGCAATGGAGTCGCGCTACCCAGGTGTCTGCGTGTTTTGGTGTATTCAGCCACCTGCACTTACGGCAGAATGACCAAGGTCTTTTACGTGCCATTGTGGTGACACGGGGGAGGGACATGGCTTCCGTCTCTGGGTCTGCACATAAAGTTGACCCGTGTCTGTCCCGGCCCAGATTCGAACCTGCAACCTTCTGATCACAAGTCCATAGCTGCCAACCCCTGTGAAGCCCAAAGAGTAGCATTTTCCGGCATTTTGGAATTTTCACATCCGCATTTATGGCTAAAACTTTGATAAGAATATACATGTTTAGTAACCTCATTTACACAAGGGAACCTCTTTTTTCATGGGCTGAAACTCCCATGTTCAGTCATGTTAGTTTTTGTCCAAACTTAAGCATAAATAATCAATTTAGTCATTTGATCGACGAAAATGACGAGAAAAGCATGTTTTCCTTCTTAAACCAACGTAAATAAAAGGCATCATTACAGTTCATTCCGTAACTTTCCACGGTATCTACACAGAGTTGTTATACTTAGAAAAGCATGCAGTTCTGCTAAATTTGAGGCTTAAATCGCAGTGGATTCCGAGGTTTTATTCTGCCTCCCATTTTCACCTCAAACACTGTGCAAGCGTCAATTTAAACTTTGCTGACTACGAGTCCACAAGTGAATTGCGCATTGTTATCAAATTCGTGATTGGCCCAGAGAGAGTCAGCGGAAAGGCGAATGCTTGCAACAAAATTCACGATAAGCTAATGAAGTCACGTGGACAACCTGGATCAGTCATATCGAAGTGGTTCCCAACGTTCGGTACTCGGCTAGTTGCGCAATGTTCATTGTTGATTGTCGAGCGATAAGTGGAGATTTTGCATACCTGTCATGTTTTGTTTGAGCGTAGCAATTGCTGCAAAATCGTAGTATGCTACGCCGAAATCGTAGCAGTTGGCAGCTCTGCAAGTCCAGTGCTCTACCAACTGAGCTACCAGGCCCCCAGCCCCCAGAACACAAGCCAAACGCGTTCTTTGCCAGTCTCTTTTCGACTTTTTCCAGCTTTCCTTTGACGGTTTTCTAATAAATTTTCATTTGATTAATATACTTACCCAACTCACATATAGAAATTTACTTCAGTTTAGTGCTAGAATGCTGAACTACGCTTCACCCTGGTAAGGGGGGAAGTAACCCTAAAAAGAGAACGGCCTTGACGGTCACATGTCACCGCCAGGTCAAGGCTACCTCCCTACATGCACTGCGCACGCATGCTCTCGCCGCCATCTTGTAGTCATTCCGCTTGAAGCGCCCTCTTATTTTTAGGGAATCTAAAGCGGGGTAGGCGGGAGGGACTTCACGATGTGAGTTGGGTAAGTATATTAATCAAATGAAAATTTATTATTAAACTTATAGGTTTCTTATATGTCTCTTATATGTTCATATATGTTCATTTCGTACGGGAAGGTACTGAACTTGTCAAATCCAGGTGCACGGAGCCCCTGGGGCTTTTAGTCATACCTCAGGCAGCTAGCCGTTAGAAGAACTACCAAGTTTCATTGACTTGCACCCAAAGAGTCAAGAACTGCGATTTTTTTACGAATTAATTTCGTACTCGGACCCGGCTGGTCTTGACCTATTTTTGGATCTAAATTTAGATCAGGTAGATCACCACATCATGCACAAAAAGACACGTCACTAGCAAACTATGTCAGACGTCATCATGAGTTTGTGTAAAACAAAATGGAGGCCGGAATCACTCAGTTGAATCGAACTCCGACCAAACACCACGTAATAACTAGGTTAATTTATGCACTCGCGTGAACAAGAAACTGTCGAGCTTCACAGATGTCGTTGGGTAGTTTTGGGTTTGTTTTACTACCATAGGAGGTTTTTTTTAACTGTAAATGCACTCAGCTGCAACAAAAACGCAAAACGAAGACCCCCCGCGGGTTAGGGGGAAGAATTTACCCGATGCTCCCCAGCATGTCGTAAGAGACGACTAACGGATTCTGTTTCTCCTTTTACCCTTGTTAAGTGTTTCTTGTATCTAGTCAATGTTTGTAAAGATTTTAGTCAAGCAGTATGTAAGAAATGTTAAGTCCTTTGTACTGGAAACTTGCATTCTCCCAGTAAGGTAATATATTGTACTACGTTGCAAGCCCCTGGAGCAATTTTTTGATTAGTGCTTTTGTGAACAAGAAACAATTAACAAGTGGCTCTATCCCATCTCCCCCCCCTTTCCCCGTCGCGATATAACCTTCGTGGTTTGTTTGTTTGTTTGTTTATTTGTTGCTTAACGTCCAGCCGACTACGCAGAGCCATATCAGGACGAGGAAGGGGGGGATGAAGGGGGCCACTTGTCAAGCGATTCCTGTTTACAAATGCACTAACCCATTACTTGTGTCCCAGCAGGCTTTAGTAAAACTAAATTAATACCTACTGGAAGATTACCAGTTTCCAGTATGTTAAAATAGGCTTAACCTATCTACTGCTGGACTTACATCAGAACACTAACAGATTAAACTATACATGAATCGCGAGACAAGCGGCAAGAGAAGAGATTTTTGGAAAAAATACAGGTGAATGAGCAAGAAGGCAGAAAAAAGAAAAGAATTCATGAAGAAAAAGAGAGCATGACAGGAAAGAGGAACCAAAAATCTACCTAACAGCAAACTAGAAAGCTCCTGCGGTTCCAAAAACAGGAGGGGCTTTTAATTTCATAACCGCAGTGCCCCACTGCGGGACCTTCGTGGTTGAAAACGACGTTAAACACCAAATAAAGAAAAGAAGCAAAACAAAGGCTGTGAGCTGCACTGTACCTTTAAAATTTTCGATTAAATTACATATCTTATCCCAACTCACATATAGCAGATTGCTAATTAATGAGCTAGGCAAAAAATGCCCTGCTGCTACCATTGCTGGTAGCGCATTGAAACCGTCCTGCCGCGCACTGGAAATGTCGCGCAGATAGTGGTAAAATGATAAAGACATTCTCCGATCTCCAGTAGGCGGAGTCTAGGACTTCAGATAATCTTCCTAATTTTAGCACCAACTTAGATATGTCCTTATCTCTCTTAGTGTTCAAAGACGATAAGAGTATCTTTTGTTTGTGATCTTAACTCCTTGTATGAGACAGGAAGGAGCATAGTGATCTAACTGGTCAGATTCATAAGACTGGGTCGCCTGTGGCGAGAATCCTTAGAGGAATAACTTAGACCATCGGAGATGGTTGTCCTGACTTCTGATTCTTGGCTAAGAAGTCTGGCCGGAAACGGAATGAGATAGAGCGTCTCTATTGAATACTACGTCTCCCGGTAAGCCGGAGAGTGCGTGAATCTCGCTACCTCTGTGTGCCGTAGCTAGAAGCAAAGTGGAGAGCGTTTCACGCGTCAGGTTTATGAAGGCGGGCGGACTGTAGCAGTTCAAAATCTGTGAAGCATAGAAACTCCAGTACCAAAAGACTCAGACTTGTCCTGCTGTGACCCTTTGGTTATGAACGCTATCTAGCCTATGGTCTCTCTGTTAAGGGAGACCTGTAATCTTATACTGCGAGCAAAATAAGATTAGAAAGAAACATTGACTAATTCAGGTAAGGCCTATGAGTAGGTAGGTCCATGTTCTATCTCGCACAGTCTGGAAGGAGCCCAAGGGAGAACTGTCCAAGTTACGAACATGCCCCCCCCCCCTTTTCCTTTCCACCTTGTCTCATAAGACTTATGAGTGAAGAGGAAGGCCCCGTTTGTGAGAGTGTGACAGAATGTCACTGATCTTTTCAAAGAAAAGGATTAAGTTCAGAGAGTAAATCAAGCTCCAGAGAAAACAACCGTTGTCCTCAATGACTACGGGAGTGGTATCAGTGAGAACTATGTACCCAAGTCCCTAAGCGGTGGCTTAAAAGAAAGGGAGGCGAACTCCGGTGAAATCGGCAGTGTAACCCTCTAGGGAGCTAAGTAGTGCTGATGTTGTGTTTGAGTAAACGACAGTACAATAGCTGAAGCCGGAAGGCCGCAGCTTGAATGTTAAAGAGATTGCCAGCCGGGCCCGTGTTCCAACCGGTCACCCATCCCGGCAGTAACCGGGTCCGATGCTGGTTAACCTCGGTGGTCAGACAAGACCGTGCTGTTGCCTTGGCTGTAAAACGAGAAAGTCTATGTCATGGCTGCAAAGAAGCGGGTATACTTTCCCTGTTGCAAAAGCAGGGGTGAAAAGTCGGGAGTATTGAAAACCTGATTTCCTGTTAGTTCTGTGTTAATCCAGCGTGTGTTATTATTAGGATTCACTAGCACCTTGGTACTTATCGTACACATAGCCCAACCATTTCGCTACCTTATTCTTTCAATATCACACAAGCGCGCTGCCCACACGACTTACCACAACGTTTTTCCCGAAGCAAGTGACGAAAATGGGGCTGTATGAACGGACACATCCTGCGGATGAACGGAAACATCCGGTGGATGAACGGAATCAGTTGACACACCGTGATAAGCTGTCTGACGAAGGGTCCTAGACTGACGTCACCCAGTCTCCTGGTCTGAGTGCGTCTCTGACTGACGCAGGTGTCTCCATTGTGAACTTGATTTGTCTCAGATATCTGTTCAGAGGGGACAAGTCTAAAACTGGGCGCCAGCCCCCTGAAGCCTTCGGCACCACGAAAATTCTCCCATAGAAACCTGGGGAGTTGTGATCCGTTACTTCGTCTATCGCCTCCTTCTGTATCAGAGACAAGATTTCTGCTTGTATCGCTGTCTTTGCTTCCGTTTTGACGGGAAACTTGAACAGCGTTGGCGCTCTGGTTAAGGGAGCCTTCCCCTCCTTCCAGAGTAGCCTAAACCCCGAACGCACTATACCCACTATCCACTGACTGTTTACCTTTAGTAAAACAAAGACTAACTCGTGGCAAACGAAAGCAAATAATACAAGAAAAATTGGAAAAATCTCACCAAATCTCAGCCAAAAAGCTAAGATACAGACGTGTGACCAGGGTAAGTACTGCCAAGAAGCAGTGGGCTAACAAAAGCCCGAGCGTAATCCAAAACACATCCTCAGACGCCAGCGCTGATAAGTAGAATGACTACAAGATGGCGGCGAGAGCATGCGTGCGCAGTGCATGTAGGGAGGTAGCCTTGACCTGGCGGTGACATGTGACCGTCGAGGCCGTTCTATTTTTAGGGTTACTTCCCCCCTTACCAGGGTGAAGCGTAGTTCAGCGTTCTAGCACTAAACTGAAGTAAATTGCTATATGTGAGTTGGGATAAGATATGTAATTTAATGTCATTTTAGACAAAATGTTTCGTTGTCTGTTTTATGTTTTTACTTTGGAATGAAAGTGTCAAAAAATCTCTACATTGTTGCTCAAATGTGTGATCAAAGGGAAAGTTCGAAGCTTGCACAGAAGCAAGTGTCTCACGCAAGAAACATGGCGCCCAAAGAGAGCTCTTGACTCGCCAGGTGTAGCGAATTCCGTTTTCCCCCTCATTCAGCTTTCTGATTCAGCCTCGTTGATCTTGTATAAACTCCACACTAAAAAGCACCGCTCCCTTCCATAGTACTGATGATCGAGCTTAGGTACTCTACATTCATGGGGTCAAATTCGTTCAACCAATTTTTTAAATTTAAACTTAGACATTTGCTTCATCCTAAAATCCTTCCCCTCTCATTCAATGGACGTAACGACTTGGTGCACGTTTTTGAAGAAATCAAATTTTGGCGTGAGATCTATCAAATTTCACCACCAATTCTCTTCACTTGCAAGAGACAAGACATGCGTTTCTTCCTTAAACAAGTGTACTTCTTTGATTTGACCAGGAAACAACATTTCAGTCTCGAGTATATATCGAATCAGAAAGCTGAATGAGGGGGAAAGCTGAATTCTTTACACCGGCCTTTTCGATTGACTGACTGCTTCGTGGTGAAGCAAAATTTGACGTCTCCAGACGGGCGGATTAAGAGGTATTTTAAATTCGCCTGATGTGCTTTTAACCCGCCCAGGGCGGGCGGGCGGGCGGGCGGATGTTAACGTACAGCCCTGTTCTAAACATTAAGAGTCTCAGTACTGTAAGACACACATAGGTCAAGATAAAGATATTTTAGATGCATCAACATTTGGCTCATGATTCCTTTCTTTTCAAAAGAAATAAGCAGCATATACATGCTTTAGTGGCTTATATAAACTTAAGTAAACTTAAGTAAACACTGTATTAACCTTCCCGCTGTGCTCACACACACACACACACACACACACGCACACACACACACACACAATTTTGTTGTTGCGACTTTCACTGTGAACTTGGAACCTTTATCATGCGCATGCATGCAGACAGGGGTATTTGTACAATGAATAGAGTCTGCACAAAGTTGACTTTGAGAATTAAATCTCTGTTCGAACCCTGCAATCACAGACAGAAATGACTATACCTGAAACTGACCCTGCTGTGACCTTGAAATTTGACCATGGTCAACCACATAACTATGGAAGTGTGTTGTTTTAAAGCTCCAGCTTCATCGCAGACTAGGAAAACCTCAACGTTACAATCTCTGTTCACAGGTGGCTATAAACTGGCAATCCATGCGGACGAAACCTGCTCAATTGTAAGTGTTATTGAATACTCAGATGAGTTAAAAATCAAAATAACTCACCTCTTCTTTGATGCGTCTGCGTTCCTCTTTTCTACGCTGTTTGTCAGGGTCCCGCAAGGTTTTGAAGCCAGGGATGCGGCTGCTCCAATGGCCACTGTCGTTCAGCTCATAATCTCCCTCTTCCAGTGGTGCTGCTGGCCCGCACTGTCACACACATCATAACCCTAAAGCTATTTGGTGAAGCACACATCACTTCAATAAAACTGTATTACTACTATGGGTCGTTTAATACTGCTCACGAGACTGGTGACTTCCAACAACAGTGGCAGCTGCCAATGCTTGTGAAAACCCTTTTTGTGATAATGGTGTCAAAATTGTACAAACTAATTGAGAAAGGAATCATTTTGCTAGTTAAATTTAATCAAAAACACAAAAATAAGACAGGAGTAGGCAGGAGTAGTTATAATACAATAGGAATCAATGTCATTATGCCAGTGACTGCTGCAGATGTTTGGACTGATTCCTTGTCAGAGACGAGGTGAAAAGGGCAAGTTTTGTCAGCCACACTGCTTGTAAATTGTAAACACCCACGCTTGAATCTGCCTGTCACATTGGTTGCCATGTTGCTGTATGGAAACAACCTTTCAACAGTAACATACAAATAAGGGACATACCCGTACTGGAAGAGTCTTGAAATGCCGCACCGGTTCGTAGAGTGTTTCCTCTCCATCAGCACCTACACATGACACAAGCATGTCTCAGTGGGAAGAACGTGTGTGTATGCAGACATTACTTTCTTTCAAAAAAATCAAATAATACTTTGACAGCTATGAAAATGGGTGGAATCAAACAGCTGCTTTTAGTTTGATGAAAATGGGTGGAATCAAACAGCTGCTTTTAGTTTGATGAAAATGGGTGGAATCAAACAGCTGCTTTTAGTTTGATGAAAATGGGTGGAATCAAACAGCTGCTTTTAGTTTGATGAAAATGGGTGGAATTGATATCAGCTTTTTATAAAAATATAAAGTCACCGGTTGTAGTGAACGGTAAAATATCCACAAGCTTTCCAATTAAACGGGGCTGTCGTCAAGGAGATCCAATCTCACCCTATTTATTTATTCTGTGTACAGAATTGTTAGCATGTAGAATTAGGGAAAACAATCAGATAAAGGGAATAGAAATAACAGAATATACGGAGTGTAAAATTAGTCAATTTGCGGATGACACATATTTTTTACTTGACGGAGAAAAAGTATCTTTTGAAACACTGTTTCAAGAGTTAGAATTATTCAAGAATTTGTCAGGATTAAAACTTAATTATGATAAAACATGCAATGTTTGGCTTGGGAGAAAAAAAATAGTGAAGTAGTGTTTCTCACACACCTGAACATGTGTTGGAATCCTAACAAATTTAAAATACTGGGGCTCTGGTTTAATAATGATTTGTCAAATATGGCAGAGATGAACATTAATGTTAAGTTCAATGAAGCAAAAAAGTTATTTAACGTATGATAAAAACGGTCAACAACACCGGTAGGAAGAGTAAGCAGTCCTGAAATCACTTGTATTGTCCAAACTTGTTTATTTGTGGATCATGCTTCCAAACCCACCAGATGCACACATAAGACAACTACAACAAAGGTGCTTTGAATTTGTATGGGATAATAAAAGAGACAAAATAACAAGTCGCGTAAGGCGAAAATACAACATTTAGTCAAGTAGCTGTCGAATTCACAGAATGAAACTGAACGCAATGCCATTTTTCAGCAAGACCGTATACTCGTAGCATCGTCAGTCCACCGCTCATGGCAAACGCAGTGAAATTGACAAGAAGAGCGGGGTAGTAGTTGCGCTAAGAAGGATAGCACGCTGTTCTGTACCTCTCTTTGTTTTAACTTTCTGAGCGTGTTTTTAATCCAAACATATCATATCTATATGTTTTTGGAATCAGGAACCGACAAGGAATAAGATGAAAGTGTTTTTAAATTGATTTCGACAATTTAATTTTGATAATAATTTTTATATATTTAATTTTCAGAGCTTGTTTTTAATCCAAATATAACATATTTATATGTTTTTGGAATCAGAAAATGATGGAGAATAAGATGAACGTAAATTTGGATCGTTTTATAAATTTTTATTTTTTTTTACAATTTTCAGATTTTTAATGACCAAAGTCATTAATTAATTTTTAAGCCACCAAGTTGAAATGCAATACCGAAGTCCGGGCTTCGTCGAACATTACTTGACCACAAATTCAACCAATTTGGTTGAAAAATGAGGGCGTGACAGTGCCGCCTCAACTTTCAAGAAAAGCCGGATATGACGTCATCAAAGACATTTATCAAAAAAATGAAAAAAACGTTCGGGGATTTCATACCCAGGAACTCTCATGTCAAATTTCATAAAGATCGGTCCAGTAGTTTAGTCTGAATCGCTCTACACACACACACACACAGACACACACACACACAGACACACGCACATACACCACGACCCTCGTTTCGATTCCCCCTCGATGTTAAAATATTTAGTCAAAACTTGACTAAATATAAAAAGAACAATGGCTATCCACAAGATAGAAGAAGGAGGTCTAAATATTCCATTCATTAAAGCTTATATCTTTTCTTTGAAACTTAACTGGATGAAGAAAGTTCTGAACACCACATATAATCCCAAATGGAAAGCAATACTATTAAGAAGATGTCCAAAATTAACAGAAGCATCAAAGTTTGGAGGCAAACTATTTAACGACTGTGGAGTAAATCTGTTTTGGAAAAATGTATTTGAAGCCTATGAAGAAATCCACTTCAAAATAGAGATCAATACATCCGAAGAACTGTTGACAGAACCACTTTTCCTCAATACCAAATTCAAGATTACAATCGACTACACACGGACGCATTCGTGGGGCCGTGCAGACCCATGCTTCTCAAAGAAAGAAAAATATGCATATCCTTCCGTGGCACTCGTGGGTCCGTGCGGACGCAGAAGGGTGTTTGATTGCAAATATCTCTTAAACGAGTTGGAATTTTTTAATGAGCTTTTAGAAATGCCCCAGACACCTAAAAAGCTATCATGCATCTCCTAAAAGCTCATTAAATTTCAGTGATAATTAATTAATTAATTAATGGTCAAATTTAGACTACACACGGTATTTGGAACAATTAAAATATTATGGGTCTGCATGGCCCCACGAGTGCCACGGAAGGGTTTGCACAATTTTCCTTTTTTGAGAAGTATGGGTCCGCACGGCCCCACGAGTGCCTCGGAAGGGTATACACGCTTTTCCTTCTTTGAGAAGTATGGGTCTGCACGTCCCCACGAATGCTTCCGTGTGTAGTCTAAATTTGACCATTAATTAATTAATTAATTATCACTGAAATTTAATGAGCTTTTAGGAGATGATAGCTTTTTAGGTGTCTGAGGCATTTCTAAAAGCTCATTAAAAAATTCCAACTCGTTTAAGAGATATTTGCAATCAAATACCCTTCTGGGTCCGCACGGACCCACGAGTGCCGGCGAAGGTTAATTGGAAAATTTTATAAGTAAATTTTCATTTGATTAATATACTTACCCCAATCACATATAGCATTTGACACAGTCTGAGATGCTAGGTTCTGAAAACGCTTACCCGTCTAACACTTTAAAAGGGAAGCAACCCCATCACCAAAAAAGGCTTAAATAGCCCTGGTAATGAGCAGGTACCCTGAGAGTTACCTCCCATTGGTGGATACTACGTCACTTCCTCTACCAACACGTGGTAATAATCATACGGCTTTAAAGAAACTAAAAAACCATAAGCGGGGCAGGCGGGAGGGCCTACACTATGTGATTGGGGTAAGTATATTAATCAAATGAAAATTTACTCATAAAATTTTCGATTAAATTACATATTCTTACTCCCAATCACATAGCTCTAAAAACCTTGCTAGAAACTGGCCCGCTGCCAAAAAGGCAGGAAGGGCCCGGTGGGAAAGAAAAATCTAACTCACTCTAACACCCTTTCCAGGAACTGGCCCGCTGCCAACAAGTCAGGAAGGGAACAGAGAAATTCCTGATTGACAGTCTCTTAGACAAAACTTGCTAGAGACAACTTCAGAGAGCCAGAAAACTGTGCCCAGCACTTCCCCCCGGACCCTAAAGAAAACGGCCCAGGAAGAAAGAAGAGCCCTGGATTACAAGAACCCGAGCCGAGAGGAGGGGAAAGACAATCTGACCCTCCCCCCCCCCCTTTTTCATTGGAAGGCGATGCCAAAGCCCGACAAGACCTGAGAGATATAGGTCAGCTCCAGAGAAGAGTGACCAATCTCCACGCAAAAAGAAAGAGAGAGACCTTAGTACAAAGTACCAGAGTCCAACCCGATGATAAAAAACTCAAAAAGAGCATAAGCGTTCCTAAAGTTCCAAGAACATGAAGAAACGCTCACCCCCCCAAGCACACTGTACTGCTTCTCTGCGTTAGAGTACAATCTAACCAAGGAAAGAATCATAGTACTCCTGGGTAGTGACATAAGAAAACGTCAAGAAAAACCCTGACTGCGATCTTTGACATCGTCACCCATAAAGCATGCTAAAGAAGGGTGCTGTAAACAGCAGTCTTGCTGCTCACAAAAGAGATGGTAACCAGATATCCTCTACCCGTTCGTGCAAAAGCAGAAAGAGATAATACGAGGTAGCAGCTACTCACAAAAGTGCGTAAGCAACCGAAAGTGCGGAAGTCACAGCGGACGAAGTCTGGTGTGACCAGTAACCATGAACAAAATGGCTCAAAGCCATAGTGTCCGCAGTTCAGTCTGCTTGTAGGTAATTGAAAGCGAATCAAGAACCCAAAGCCTAAAACACGACTGGTAAGCATACAGGAAAAACCATGAAGCCGACCAGTCAAAAGACTCCCGAGACAAAGTGTTCTCAGGAAAAAACTAGAAATTTATATTCGAGACCAAATCAAGAGCCTTTCTGAGTTTGGGCGAAAAACCAGAACGCGTCTGTCCACGTCTGAAAGACTGAGGGAAAGACACGGAGACCAACAGGCAAACGACTGTGATAGAAGGGTGACTGTAAAAGGAAACCCGACCTAACGGAAGTCGTTCTGACTCACCTCAGTAAGAGGATGAAGAAAGATTAGAAATCCGCCGACACAGGAACCGGAAATGCCATAGTCACACCGCGAAATGCAGGAGACAATCGCACAGGCCAAGGCTAAGAGCCGTGATGCCTGCAGGACAGCCATTATTCCGAAGTACCCGCCATACACAGGTAAACGAAAGAAACAAAAGTTTCAGCTGCCCAAAAAGATGCTGGGCTATGAGCCCACAGCAAAGAAACAGGAACATTAGCCAGCCCCCCTGCCAGAAGGAGAGGACTGGCCAAACTGAGAGAGAAGGTAAGTCATAACGGATGACTCCTCAGACCTACATTGCCAAAGACAATGCCCCCTCAGAAAATCTGAATGTAACCTCCGAGGCCAACTCAAGTAAACCTTAAGTTTGGACGAAACACCAGAACAAGTCTGATCGCTAGAGAAAGACAGAGTCGGACTCAGCGACAGACAGACAATGACCACAAAGGTCAATCGTTGTTTCTAAAAAACCCTGACGTAACTAAGACGCCGGTAAGAGAAACAACCTCACCGGCTAGCCGGAAGTGCGACAGAAGCAGCAGCCCATGGCTGAAACGACTGTTACACCGACTGAGGCCGGACGCCAGTATACCCGAAGGGCAGCCCTAGATCCGACCAGAAGAGACCTCAGCGGGAGCTTGAGCTGGTGGACCTAGTTCACTGCCTGAAAAAGAGACTGTTGTTCTTTTTAAGGATGGAAAGTTTGCAAGTTCCAGTGCCTTTCTTCTTCCGCTTTGTGCCAGCAATAAGGACCATGTTGTTGCGCTTGATAGGGTCAGAGAATTTCTTGGTCTTTGTCTTGAGCCTATCTTCCACAAATGATGTGTACTGCTGCATCCCGGTCGTCAACAAAATCCACTTGGAAGGCCAAGCTTTGCTCATGATGGCCAAGTTTCTCCGAGTCTTTCTCAGGAGGGCTAAGGGTCCGTTGAAATTCCTGGATGACGCGTGCAACTTCAGGGCCACTGACCATCCACCGTCCCAAAGCAGCTGGATTACCTGTCAAGCCAACGGCCCCACCATCACCTTTCACAATCGCATTATTCTGTTCATGTGCATGATCCAGTGCCAGTCTTGAAAATGGCCTTCCAGTCTTTTGCAGGACAAAGTGGCCTTGTTGGAATTCATGGCTAACAGACTCAATGGCACTGATGTTTTTCATGTCATTCACATGCACAGACATCCACCTTGCATAGTTATGCTGGTCTAATGCAAAGAACACTGGCACCATTTTCGCGATGTACTGCTGATACAACATGAAGTCACCACTTCTCACGGAAGACAAAAAAGCAAGCACAAGAACTTCTAATTGCATGATCAAAGCCCAGAAGTGAAACGTTGGACTGTTCTCCGTCATGACGACTTTCCACTCATCCACAGGCATGATCTTCTCCCCAAGAGCTTGGCATGAGAGACGATATTGCTCATAGTAGAGGGCACATACTGTAAGCTGATGAGCATGCCGAGTCTTGGTGACATGAGCAGCTGACAAGAAGGAGTCTGCAGTACCAACTGTAGTCACACCAGCCTGTACAAGGACGTCTGTCCAGCCACTGTCACGCAGGAGACTTCCAAGGGCCTTCAAAAAAGCCATCTCGGTGTGAAGTCCTCCCAAAACGATGGTCATTCTGCTTTCTCCATACAAATCAGGATGCCTCCACTGAATTTGTTTGGCAAGGGCAAAGAGAGGCCCTCTGCAACTGTGTGTGTGCATCTGCTAACAACCCCCAACACTAGGTAAATCAAGCTACATTGCTCTAAACTTCTTGTGTTCCTTCAGTTACATTCCAGCATGTACGTTTGCATGTATTCCCGTGGTTGTCATTTTGAAATTAAATAACCAACAAATATTCATATTTTAAGTGGCTCTGTATCAGAACTTAATAAGTTCAGAAAACTGTGCATCTCTGCCAATTTTGAGGGTTGTTGCACTACATGAACGCAAATCTACAATTTTAGACTTTTTTTTGTGGCAGCCATTTTGAACATTGCATTAAAATAATCTTTTAAACAAATTTATTTTGGTGGCCCTGTATCAGACCTTGACAAGTACATAAAACTGTACCTCCCTGCCAAATTTGGTGCTTGTAGCATCAACTGAACATAAATTAATAATTTTGTTAAATTACATGTGGTGGCCATTTTGAAATTGTATTAAAAAACACCTTTAAACTAATTTTTCACGATGGCCCTGTATCAGAGTTTGATAAATACATAACACTGCCTGTCTCTGCCAATTTTGGTGTTTGTTACATGAAGTGCACAATTCGAACACATATAAGGGCCGCTATCATCAGAGGATAACAAGTTATTTAAGGCAGGGATCTTAATAACTGGAGAAAAGGCGTTGGATCTCTGATTTTTCGCTCTGAATTCCGGCAGGAAGCAGATCGAGACTGAGTCGGGATTCCGCCCTCTGCCGAAGGCGATGTCTCCTCCTAAGCCGCTGAGTGCGTGGATGCCGCTCACGCGTCTGGAGGAGGCCAAAGCTATCAGGAACACCGTCTTCCAAGTGAGCATAGTTAAAGAGGTGCTTTCCAAGGGTTCAAAGAGAGAGCCTCTGAGTACCCCGAGTACTAGGAAAACGTCCCATTGTGGGAAGACGTTAGGTTTCGTGACGGAAATGTTCTTAATTCCGTCTAGTAGGTTCCTGATGAGGGGAGAGTCAGAAAGGTGGATCGGGTACTTCCCAGTGGAAGTTGCGATCGTATTGGTGATAGCAGATCGGTAGCCGGCCAGCGTGCCTGAGCAAAGCTTTCGCGACGCGTGCAGGTAGCCCAGGAAATTGGCTAGTTCGATTGCTGAAGGATGAAAAGGGTCAAACTTCTCCTTTCCGGGATACCGGGCCCGAGCGACGCAGAGAAACCGCTAGTACTGGGCTTCTATGAAGCACTGTGTACATCAACGTGGGTGGTACCGGGCCCCTGGGCACCAAACGCTACCCTCTGGGGGTTGGTTTGCTCCAGGGTTGCGACAGACCTTTCGCCGGTGCCCGGTCTGGCCAGCCGGGCGTGGCTACTTGGTACTGCGCGTCCACCGCTCAGAGGAGACCGGGCTAGGGTCTTCCCGTGAGCGGACCTAACGTCAACCCGGGCGTTGGTGCCCGGAGGCAAATCAACATGACCGTCGGTTGCTCTCCCAGAAAAAGTGGAAGGCAACCGTTCGGAACCGGGGACGTAAGGGGGGCCACTATTCTCGGTCTGAAACGAACCTGCAGCTGGCCGCTCCAGGTCTGTACTCCGAGAGATAGTGGCGCGTTGCGCTGCGTATTGTTTGAACGGTGCTTCCCCCATAAGGGGGGAAGCATCGTCCTGCAAACACGCATAGGAGCAACCACTCACCTCATCGTGTTTGCCGCCCGGACAAACCTTCAGAGGTGAGGGACCCAAAACGCTCAATGCTACCCTTGGGGAGGCTATCTGAAGGAAAGCGAACCCAGGGGGAGGGCTGGTCATTGCATTTTCGAGCACTCCGATGTTAATTTGGAGTGAGGAATCCGCGGCAGACTCACCCGGTTGAGAGGTGGACGGGGCACCGTCATTTCGGGGTGGGGTCCGACAGGCCATGTGCCCCGTCACGTGTTTCGGGGCGAGTAAGGTACTTGTTCGCTTTGTCTAGCTCGGAGCTAATCATCGAATCAAGTACCTGCCTCTGCGAGAAATCGCTCGGTACGGGATCGGTAACCTTGGTCCTCTTCCGTGATCGAGCGGTCTTACCAGAGACCGTGGTTCTATCTCCCCCGGAATCCTGAAGGAAGGGGGGAGCAGAACCCTTACGCTTATGCGAACGTCTCTCGTAGGCGCATCAGGGTTCTTTTTCTTAAACTTGCCCGTGTGTCCCGAGCGCTGCGCATGGCGGTAATTAGGACTCCCAGACCGCTCTCGTGAGTTCTCGGCCTGTTGATCGCTCATCTTGGTAGCTTGATTAATTCACTCATGTGAATTAATCTGAGAGTAAGGATCTCCTAACTAACTATCAATCCCGAAAAAAGGGGAAGTAAAATTTCACTCGAAACAACAAGTTATGGGAGAAAACAACAGAGTAAGTAGACGCCCCCCCAAAAGTTGAAGAGAAAACAATTCAATCAACGTAAGAGAACGAAACAGAAGGAGAAACTATTCTAGATTGACGTACAAACAATACAAGACAAGTTAGATCTCTCAAGGTTTCTAAAAGTTAGATCTAGATCTAAGTCTAGAAAACCGGTTTGACAACAAGAATGGCTGAAAAGAAGAGCACGTGGACTATCTTTGTTCTTTGTTAAAAAGTAAGATAAGTCAAGCACTTCCCTTCGTACAACACTGCCCGTTCCAAAGATGAAGAGATCAGTTCAATCTGGCGAAGGCAGAGTATCACAAGTCCCACACATTCAGTCACTGAGAAGAATATTCCTTTTATTTAGCGAGAGGTCCACTGAAAACACGTCCGTTGTGCTTGGTCAGTAAGAGTTTTTATGCGCAGGGGAATACCGCTATGACGTCACCGGGCTATGGGCTATTAGAGGTGCCCATCCCAGTGGCGAGAAACGCCCGGGCTATAGGGGATAGCATACAAACCGGGCTATACCACATAGAGGTATAAGCTTGATGGTATAAAGTTTTTTACTGAGTTATTAGCATGGTATGCAAAGTTAAATGGTACTGGTAAGAACGTAGTAGAAGCTGGTTTTGACTATATTTTATTAACAGCAAAGTTCTTTGTAAACAAATGTAGAATGAACAAAATTCGTCCTCGCATGCAAATGTTTTTAAGAGAACTATGTAACTTATTTCAAATTGATAAATATGCTCACAATATCCTCATGAAACAAATTCAGTTTATTAAAAAATGGAACCCGTACCAACAGCGAATAACAGTTTGATGACGACTGGTGATGTTGTGATTTGCTATTACAATAGCCGTTAATGCATTTCTGATTTCGGGATATGTATGCTTCGAACATATAACAATACCAACTGCCATGTAGCTTGTCATATGTGTTTAACTCTGTTACTGCTGCAATTTACTCGTTGCTTGCTAGTTCTGTGTTAATCCAGCCCGCAATGGGGAATGACACGTGTGGTTACCAGTAACCTGATCCGCTCGCGGACCATACTCCTACCAATCCCCGTCCCGAAAGAGGGGTGAGTGAGCGTCTTATGATTTTCCTCTTCCCGAAGACTATATGGCATCTTCAAGGGAAGAGAATTAGCTTTGGAAAAGAGGTGGCCTCTGTTAAAGGAGGCCGCTGTATAGCCAAGGTTTCGTTTACTGAAACTTCAAGTGCTGGTAACCTGAAGTTGGAAACCCACTGAGGGTAAAGGCAAGTAGAACCTTCCTCTGCCTTTGTGTGGAAGAGACTCAGTCTAAAATGTCGCTAGAAAAGCGTGCAGAGGGATAAGAGTATGTATCCGAAGCTGAATCCCTGAAAACTGGAGTTCCGTGATTCTGCCTTCATTGTGCTTAATCCAGAGGAAAGAGGGATAGCCGCGGCAAAGCCGGAAGCCTATACCATCTGTACGGTGACGAGTGCGACGTCACTTGGATGGCTTAGCCGAGGAGCCTTACAATTTTGACTAGGCGGAAAACTGAATATACTACTCTGCAATGTAGGAGAGGACTCCTAGCACATTGTAAAGTTGCAAAAAACACCGGGGGCCGCCGCTGGGAAGACTACAGTAAGAGTGTAGTTTGTTACCGCGGTAGAGAAGGCCCCTTTGGAGCGTAATGCTAAAGTAGAATCACTGAACCAGAAGGTATGTGTTTCTATCTGTTATTGTCACAAACATAAACTTTCACTATCTTTTGCGTCTGGGAAAAAAATCCCCAAATGCGAAAAAAGCAAACTTTAGTGCCGAACGTAAGAGTAGCCACATAGTGGTGTTCTTAGTTCTGTTCCAAACACTAACTGTGAATCGCTGAAACTTCAGAAGAATTGAGATTCCTTCATGTTGTCCGGCAAAAGTCACTGATGTGCGATTGTGAAGCCGTTTATCTTTAAACAAAGAGGCTTGTACGTCTGAGGCTAGCCATAAGCTGTCAGACGTAGGGGCCCAGTTGCAAGAAAAGGAGTAGCGAACGCTTTAGGCGGAACGGTGCTACCTGAAGGGGTAGTCTTCACCTAAAAAAGTTCCGTCTGATAGGTAAAGGACAATGGCTCGGTAAACCAAAGGTTTTTGAGGCAGAATGTGCCCGGTCCGTTAGTTGGCCATGCTCTGGGGTGTTAATGGAAAACCACAGTTAAAAACCCTATAAGAAAGCCCGCGAATCCGTAAACCGAAAACGTGTTTTGCGTTTATCGCTTGACTTGTGAAGTCACTGAAGTGACCTTGTATGACCTCGATGCAGCTTCCTCCCTGCAGCGCATGATGAAGTTTTAGTGGGAGAGAAAATTGAGCGTGTATCCGCCTCGCAGTTCTCTTCCTCTCCAATGGAGTAGGAAGTGTACCTCCAGACATCTGAAACTGAGGGAGGAGCTGATGGTAAACCATGGCCACTCCCCTGCTGTAGCAAATACCTGCCCGTTTCTTCTAAGGACAAAAGAGTAGATTCCGAACACGGAACAGCTCTTTCCCTATTGTAACCATCTTCCCGGAGCAAAGCTAATTCCGGAGTAACGGAAGTGTAGCCCGCGGAAGTGCAAACGAGGCGAAAAGTTGACTGACTGACTGTTAAGCATAAACTTCCGGCCAACTTGAACAGCGGGAGTCAGTTGCTGAGAGGAAGAAAGCCAAGGCTTGAAAACATCCAGAGCCACACCATGTGCTACCAAAAGCGGCACTGTATCAGCGCGCATATCGGCATGAGATTTGGTCTTGCCCAAGACCCGTGACATCTCTTAAGCGACAGACGGAGATTCCCGAAAACGAAAGAAGTGAGAATCACCCTCCGGAGACCGGAAATCTCCCAAAGCCGAAGGTGGCGGAACGGACATACCTGCCGTAGACACCACCCCTTCCTCGAAGTAGCGAAAAACCACTTCCGCCGCCGACGCAAGAGCGTGAGGCAGCTTGGATGGTAGCCGGAAATTGCTATCTTCCTCTTGCAGAGAAGTACCAAAATCCGACTGCCCGTCCATCACATCCGTGTTACCCGGAAGAATGTCGCCGTATTGACTACGATAGTCAAGCGGAACATCGACCGGAAGGGAAGCCACATGCGGGATGCTATACCCGTGATGTGACTCCCTGCGGACGGCTTCCTGCCCCATGGCCGGAAGCTGAGATTGTTGTGTCGCCGCCAACTCGTATGCGGAAGGGGACAACAACAACAGATCCCTTCGCGTTACCGGGTCCCTTCCCTGCTCTACCCGACCGCAAGAATGGAAGGTAATAGGCAGGGGGTCGGGGGGGGGGGGGGGGGGGGGGGGGGGTGGGGGTGGGGGGGTACTTTCTCTGGTAAACGCGCCTCACGTTGGCGGGAGAACCCCGCTACTGGTGAGGCATAAATACCTTTTTCATCAGTGTGACCAGGAGAGGGAACAGCACGCGAAGGAACCCCTCCATCGCCGGGAGACTGAACAGCGTGAACGTCAGCCCTTGTCCAGTCGCCGAGGGGGGAACTTTCACCCTGGCGAGAGAAGAAGAATCTCCTACTCCCTGCGGTAAAGAGAGAAACTCCTCCCCCGTGGATTTGGGATCTGCAGACAGCGCGTTGATTTGCGCGCTCAGAGTCAACAGAATAGAGGAAACCTCAGGAGAAACAACAGGGTTACTACTATCAACCTCCGAACCCTTCTCCGCCGACAGAGTAGGCATGGAGGGGGGAAGCAAAGAGGGGGAGGGTGCATCAATCTGTACATCGAACGATTTAGAAGAAGCTGGATCAAAAGCTTAACGCTAGATGGTTTAGGCTTTCTAGAGCTTTACTTAGACGAGTGCTCAGCAGCTGCCTGCTTCGTTAAGCTCTTCTTCTTGCCGCTGTCAGACATGACAGCCAGTAAGTCAACTTGTTCACAACAACAAAACAAAGACGACAAACTTAGGCAAAGACGCACAGACCGAACAAATTACAACAGAATAATTTGGAATAATCTCACCCAAGACAGCCGCAGGTAGAGAGAGTGGTCGGGAACCAAGGTGAACAGTTTCTGCTAAGTAGAAAGCAGCACCGTGAGCTGTGAAGCTCGAGCGAAATCAGCACACGTCCACCGCATGTAAACGCTTGGAAAGGAATGATAACATGGCGGCGCTTTATGCGCACGCACACGGGAAGTAGCCCCGGTCACGTGGTCCTTCTAAAGGGTCAAGGCCGTTCTTATTTTAGGGTTGCTTCCCTTGTTACCAAGGTGATGCGTACAAGCGTCCTAGCACTAAACTGAGGTAAATTGCTATATGTGAGTTGGTAGAGAATATGTAATTTAATATCAGTATAAGTATCAATGCTTTTAATTTGTCATTGTAAATCTGTGTTTGCCTGAATAAAAAAACTGTTGAAGAAAAAAAAAAAAAAAAAGTGGAATCAAACAGCTGCTTTTAGTTTGATGAAAATGGGTGAAATCAAACAGCTGCTTTTAGTTTGATGAAAATGGGTGGAATCAAACAGCTGCTTTTAGTTTGATGAAAAGACGGGCGCTGTGGCGGGGTGGTAAGACGTCGGCCTCTTAATCGGAAGGTCGAGGGTTCGAATCCCGGCCGCGGCCGCCTGGTGGGTTAAGTGTGGAGATTTTTCCGATCTCCCAGGTCAACTTTATGTGCAGACCTGCTAGTGGCTTATCCCCCTTCGTGTGTACACGCAAGCACAAGACCAAGTGCGCACGGAAAAGATCCTGTAATCCATGTCAGAGTTCGGTGGGTTATAGAAACACGAACATATCCAGCATGCTTCCTCCGATAGCGGCGTATGGCTGCCTTAATGGCGGGGTAAAAACGGTCATACACGTAAAATTCCACTCGTGCAAAAACACGAGTGTACGTGGGAGTTTCAGCCCACGAACGCAGAAGAAGAAGAAGAAGAAGTTTGATGAAAATGGGTGGAATCAAACAGCTGCTTTTATTTTGATGAAAATGGGTGGAATCCAACAGCTGCTTTTAGTTTGATGAAAATGGGTAGAATCAAACAGCTGCAAGAAGACGAAGAGGGAGATGAAGATAAAGTGGGAGACAAAAAGAGAGAAAGAGAGAGAAACACAGACTGGGAGGCAAAGCTAAGGCTAAGCCAGAGATAAGAGTACCTTGAGGTGAGCCAATCAAATCACCATCTGACATGGGAGGACTAGCAACTGCTTTGTTTTGTTTGAACTGGGCCTTTAGTTTGCGAGTGCGCAAGGACTGACGCTGTTTCTCCTGCCGTATCCCTTGCAGCTCATCTGCCGTACCATCGCTTCCATCTGATCCAGAGTTGTACGCTGCACACCAACACGTACATCAACATGAAAGGTGAACAGGCTAAACTCACTTATCACTTGTACACTGCACACCAACACCTACATCAACATGAAAGGTGCACAGGCTAAACTCACTTATCACTTGTACACTGCACACCAACACCTACATCAACATGAAAGGTGAACAGGCTAAACTCACTTATCATTTGTACACTGCACACCAATACCTACATCAACATGAAAGGTGCACAGGCTAAACTCACTTATCACTTGTACACTGCACACCAACACCTACATCAACATGAAAGGTGCACAGACTAAACTCACTTATCACTTGTACACTGCACACCAACACCTACATCAACATGAAAGGTGAACAGGCTAAACTCACTTATCATTTGTACACTGCACACCAATACCTACATCAACATGAAAGGTGCACAGGCTAAACTCACTAATATCACTTGTACACTGCACACTAACACCTACATCAACATGAAAGGTGCACAGGCTAAACTCACTTATCACTTGTACACTGCACACTAACACCTACATCAACATGAAAGGTGCACAGGCTAAACTCACTTATCACTTGTACACTGCACACCAACACCTACATCAACATGAAAGGTGCACAGGCTAAACTTATTTATCAGCTTGATTTACATGAATAACATGAGCTCATAAAAAAGTTTAAGCAAGAGTTGGTTTAGTCATAGACCTATATTAGATAGATAGGAAACTCCTTCACTGCGCCTGCGAGGATGGTCGCTTACCGCAGGAAAAGGTAACTGCGTATGCCACGAACTGTCCGCGGCGGTCTGCGGTAGTGTAATACCGTCCCTTGCAGAGCTCTTCTCTGCCGGAGATACAACTTAACCGATTCTCTTCGGCTTCCTGTTTACATTTTAGCACTTGTTGTGGGATAAAGGATGTCGACAAAAGAGGATTTTCTGAAGTGGGACGACTTGCCACTGGAGTACATTTTTGGAGAATTTACGGAGGATGATGTGAAAGCGGTTCCGAACCTGAAAGTGACGAAATCGCAAGCGAAACGGTTCTTCCGTCTCCTGCAAGTGCAAAGCGTCAACGTTCGTCTGCTAAGAATTTCAAGTGTCCCGATTGCACTAACAGTTAATATAGTTATGCCTCTATCAGCGGTTTCAGAAGACATGTCACCAAGAAGCACAACAAGCCACATTTGAAAGGTAAGATTCCATATATATATTCTGCGCGTGTGCGTGTGTGTTTCATAATTATTATCATAATAATATAGTCTAACTGAAACACCTACCGTAATAAAATAAAAATGTAATTTATTATAGTATTACATGGAATACCAACATACCAATCACAGTAAAACCGTGTTATCAGTGGACCTTGAAGCCCAACATATTAATGCATCTCCTGAAAGCAGTGAAGTAGGAATTTGTGAATGGGGATTTCTGTTATAGTATACATCTGTTTGGGAACCTGCATACTTACAAAACATGTTCATTTTAGTTTTTACATGATGAGCTGTAAACATGAATTGTGCTGTGTATCCTGATGTTGAAATTTACCTGACTGCATTCATTAAGTTGTACGTTATCATTCTCTGTTTCAGCCAGTGAGCATTGAATTGACAACGGTGACGCCCAGTCTGATGCAGTTGCAGTTTTAGACGGACTGGTTGAGGGAGACTGCTGTGACGCTGAGAGGAACACCCGCCTAAGCAATACAACCTTCAGAGACCTGCTCATCAACGCTATTAAAAGGATTGAAGAGGATGCCTATATTAATATCTTCAGAGAAATCATCTCTTACTGCCATAGCGCCAAGTATCGTCTCAAGAGATGGCAATGTGGATGAGATGATGAAACATTTAAGACTTTATAAGCTTCACTCATGCGTCAATAATAAAGATGCAGGGTGCACAGATGTAAACAAGGTACCATGAACTTATGAATACTCACTAATAATAATAATAATAATGATATTCCTTAGGTTCAGGACTGAAGGTATTCATGTTCAGTCACTTTATGCAGCATGTGCATCTGGTAGACATAGCTTGAATCAGTATTCAGATAGCTAGCATGTTTTGGACATATTTGGCAGTCCATACTGATCTCTTTCCTCAGTACTTTCAGTGTATGGGTACAGGTGAACTGATGTGTGGAGTGCAAGCATTTATATTTGGGAACTGAACTGGTTATGTTGTCCTGTCAAACTCTGTGAAAAGTCCAGAAGCAGAATAATGGTTTTCTTTTCCATTGTCATGTGCATTTTGTGGTACTGCAAATATTCTGATGCTTGTGTGAATTTTAAACTGTGCTCATATATGCATAGTGACGTATACTTCATTCATTGTGACTGCATTCATCTGCCTGCTCTTTGGTTTTTTGTGTGTGAATAAATTAGTTTCCTGTCATACAGTGTTATCAAGTTTTGGTATGAAGGTGATGATGTGTGCTTTCTTTTCTATCACCTCTCCCTATTTTAGTGTTTTTTTTGTTTTGTTGCATACACAAGAAATAAGAACAAAGCAAAGAATCAAAAATTATCTGAGTAATTTTTATTAAACACAACACCTGTCATCAGTTAAACTAAGTTAATCTTTAAAATCTTCGGTTCCTGATGAATCGCGATCAACAGTTAGCTCCGCACACATCGGCCCAGGGCAGTCCTCAATCAGAAAATCACCCCACTCCCAAGGTTCTGCTGGAGCACCCTCGTCAAGCCTGACAAATAAAAAGAAAATATAGTCATTTAATCTAACTTGATATTTCCAACAACAAGTACATAAGTAGCCTTGGAAATGTGTTTATAGAAAGACTAGTAGGTCCTTTCAAGGCAAAAACTGAAAAAGGCTCTGCCTTGTGAACATTTATTTGGCCCTGTTGTCATTGTGTTATGTTATTATACATGTATGGCTTTGCTTTTAACTCTGTCTCACAGTTGGGAACAGGAGAAATATGTAGTTAGTCCCTCCTTTTTGCATTTCCCTTCACAAATCATAAATCCAGGCTAGAGTACTTGACATACCTAAATTCGGTCATCCCTTCTACATTCAAAACTGCTGACAATATAGTGTATTATTTTAAATTAAAATTATGAAAAATACTTACTGAGTACAAAACTGCAACAACTTGTCTTCCTCAGTCTTCATATTCTTTTCTTCAGCATTCTTTCTGCATGCTGCACCCTGTTTGGATCTCGATCCTTTCCGAGGCATTCCAACACGTTTCCTCCGCCCCATCTGGAAGATCATTAAAATAATGACAACATAAACATATTACAAATGCTCCTACATAAATAACCAATTAAATGTGTTTCTGATTCCTTGTTGCAACACTCTTTGCAAACAATAATTATTATTATAAGTATAAAATTAACAGCTCACCACTAACAAAATTTAAAAAAAATGTATACGCTTTGACGTTAAGGTAACTGTAAATCTGTTAAATTATCATTATTATATGAAATTAAAGTCAGATAAGCAGCAGTACAGATATGACACATGTGCAGATGAATTGTACAGGAAAAACCCTTTCTTTTCATATATGACATGACATATTTTATTATTTATTTGACTCTTTGATTGTCGGTAGAGTCATGCAGCAATAGCTCTTAGACTAGGACTGAAATTCTGTTATCATCTGCAAATATGTCCAAATATCCCAACTTTAATGCAATGATTTAATTAAAGTAAGAAAAAGAAAGGAATAATGGATGCACCTTGCTTTCAAAAACATAATCATTAACACCATTACATTTTTTCTGAAATTTTCTGAATTTTTCTGTTGAAGATATTGACTGCAAAAGTTTTGGAAATTAGCAAAAAAAGACGCATTTTCAAGGCTTCCTTGCTAAAAACATTTTAATTCTGAGACTTGAGCAGACTTTTTAGTATACATCGTGGACTTCATGTTTACAAAGTTCGCTGCCATGCATTACTATCATAAACAAATTACAACACACACAGGGCAGCTTTAAAATCAAAAGCTTCTTTTTATGTATTTTTCTTGACACAAAATGCAACTTTTGAACATCGGACTTTGAAACTTTTTGGCCCTGTTGAATAATTTCACGGGACACCGTTTTCAGTTTTACTTTCAACAATAACAACTAGCGTAAATCAGTTAAAATTTCAAAATTAGTTTTATTACTTACAAAGTTAGTGAATGCTTGCCCTTCTGCCGATCTTTAAAAAATCCACAATGAATGATTTCATCATGAAAATGGAACCATCGCGTGTTGGTGCATGAAAACGCCATTTTTTCTCAAAGCCGTGACCGGCGACGTAACAGACTGCCAACTTTGATGCTAACTTACGTCGGTTTTCATGAGTTGAATGACAAAAAGAAAACAAAAACTTGGACTCCTGATAAATATAAACACTCACCTTGAACAAGAGATGTCGAATTCCAAGTGAAAACGCAGTAAACAGAAATAAACTGGACGGTAAATTCCCATGCGCAAAGTCTGTGACCTCTGGCACTAGTCAGCTGACGCGTCTCGCGCATCGCGGTAAGCACGCATTTCGCGTGAGGCGGGGGAGTTTCCTATCCCTCTAATATAGGTCCCTGGTTTAGTTTTTTACAAGAGAATTCAAGTTCTTTTTTCTTTTCTTACCTACCTGTCAAGAAAGTAGGCGTAAATACAAGTCCTACGGGGAAGAATTTGCTCAATACACATTTTTTAAGAAAAATCACTGTTGCATGGTATTGTTAAAGTACCTGGATCCCTATGTTTCCGGTGACGAGAAGAATTCTGTGTACGGCCGGTCCCAGTGTGAACTATATCTGGTGGTCCCTTGTGCTTGCTTTTTTTGCGAGACTGCTGACGTGGTGGTGGTTTTTTTCCGGGCGAATTGTTCTTCTCCCTCTCCAGCGAGCTTAACTCTGAGCCTTCAGAATCTGTGTGATCTGCAATGTCAAACAACAGGAAAAGCTCAGCCCCTCCTTTCGCCTAACCAAGTGTTACCATCACAGCATTGCAGCTTACAAATCAAACTTGACCTTGCATCAGGAATCAGCTCACTCAACACGGAATGAATGAGAACCCTTCACATGCCGCCTTCACCAATGATTTAAAAACATATCATGCACAGAGTAACACAATAAATCCATTTTCATAGAAAGTTGGTACTCCTCTTTTGCATTAACTTTTTGTCTCATGCCATGGCAAAAGAGCATGTGAACTTTTGTCTCCCATTCCTCAGATGACATTAACCGTCTCCTTACAACGTGCTTAACTGATTTGTCCTTATTTAAATTAAATGAATCTCTATATGACAAGCGTACAGCATAACTGTATTCCAAGGTGTACGTAGCCACAGCAAGTTTATTTTATTTCTGAAATTAAATATGTGCAGGGTGGTCCAAAAAAAGCGCCTTATTTTCTTTTTGATCTCATTTTTGACTGCGAAGAGAGATTTAGAAAATGTGTTCACCAAACAATAGCTAAATATTTCGCCTCTTAAGAACAAGATATGGTTTATATGATTAACGAGTTTTTACGCCCTCACGGCTATTGATAATACACAAGTGTATGCGTGTTTAGGTGGTATCAGCCATCTGCACTTATGGCAGAATGACCGAGGTCTTTTACGTGTCATTGTGGTGACACAGGGGTGGGAGAGATGGCTTCTCGGTCTGCACATAAAGTTGACCCGTGTCCGTCCCGGCCCGAATTCGAACCTGCGAACTTTCGATCACAAGTCAACTGAGCTACCGGCACCCCCAACAAGACAAGGTGACGACGACACAACAAACACAACTTATCTTATTATTTAGCTCTTCTAGCTAGGATCGCACACAGCATGTATAATTACTTGATGTTTAAGTTTGCTGGAATGAGAACCAGAAGAGCTAGGATCGCACACAGCATGTATTGCACTGTGGGCCAAGTTTGCTGGAATGAGAGTCAGAAGAGCTAGGATCGCACACAGCATGTATTATTACCCTGAGGTTCAAGATTGTTGGAATGAGAGTCAGAAGAGCTAGGATCGCACACAGTATGTATTAATACCCTGAGGTTCAAGTTTTCTGGAATGAGAACCAGAAGAGCTAGGATTGCACACATCATGTATTATTACCCTGAGGTTCAAGATTGCTGGAATGAGAGCCAGAAGAGCTAGGATCACATACAGCATGTATTTCACTGTGGACCAAGTTTGCTGGAATGAGACCCAGAAGCGCTAAAATCGCAAAAAGTATGTTTTACCCTGTGGTCCAAGTTTGCTTGGTGACTTGGTGGATCGAATGCGATGCAGCTGTCCTGGGGGCAAGGCGTCATCCACCAAAGCGTAATCTGCATCAGCTTCCTCACAGGCCACAGCATCCTGTACACACAGCCACATTTAGCACAGCCACAAGTTCATTAATTAGAAGTTATCAACCACCATTACTTACAAGCCCCCTTTGGGTTTTCCAAAAAAAACCAATGTTGCTAAAAATAGAATAGGTCATTCTGGGAAACCGTTCATTGCAAGTACTCAAATTTTAGTAATAAATTTTCATTTGATTAATATACTTACCAACTCACATATAGCAATTTACCTCAGTTTAGTGCTAGGACGCTTGTACAAGGGAAGCAACCCGAAAAAAGAACGGCCTTGACCCTTTAGAAGGACCACGTGACCGGGGCTACTTCCCATGTGCGTGCGCATAAAGCGCCGCCATGTTATCATTCCCTTTGCAGCGATTT
This sequence comes from Littorina saxatilis, assembly GCF_037325665.1. Taxonomy (NCBI): domain Eukaryota; kingdom Metazoa; phylum Mollusca; class Gastropoda; order Littorinimorpha; family Littorinidae; genus Littorina; species Littorina saxatilis. The sequence continues at coordinate 19,873,625 of NC_090251.1, read as the reverse complement.
AAAAACCGCCTTTCTTTTTATATATATATATAGCGGGGTAGGAGGGAGGGACTCAGATATTACTAAAAATGTTGATTAAATTACATATACTCTACCAACTCACATATAGCAGATTGCTACTATAGGTGGTGGGAAGAAAACTCACTTTAAGAAGCAGGCAAAACTTGCCCCGCCACTACCATAGCTGGTAGAGCGTTACTCCCATCCTGACGCTGGCTGGCAACGTCGCGCAGGTAATAATTCAGGAATATGTCCTCCGACCTCCAAAAGGAGGAGTCCAGGACTTCAGATAATCTTTCTGATTTTAGCACCCACTTAGATATGTCCTTATCCCTCTTTGTGTTCAAAGACGATAAAGGTAGTTTTTGTTAGTGAATTTTAACCCCTTTTGTGAAACAGGAAGGAGCATAGTGATCTAACTGGACAGATTCATAAGTCTGGGTCGCCTGTGGCGAGAATCCAATAAAGAGGAGTAACTTTGACCATCAGAGATGGTTGTCCTGGCTTCTGAATCTTGGCTAGAAGTCTGGCCGGAAACAGAGTGAAATAGAGTGCCTGTAATGAAAACTATGTCTCCTGGTAAGCCAGAGAGTGCAAGAAACTCACTACCTCTGCTTGCTGTAGCTAGAAGTAAAAAGGGAGAGCATTTCGCTCGTCAGGTTTATGAAGGCTAGCGGACTGTAGCAGTTCGAAATCTGAGGAGCTAGAAATTCCAGCACCAAAAAGACTCGGACTTGCCCTGCTGTGACCTTTTGTTTATGAACCCTATCTAGCATATGGTCTCTCTGCTAAAGAGAGACCTGTAATCTCACAGTGCGAGCTAAGTAAGTCACACTGATAAGATTAGGAAGAAGAAATTTCTTAATTCCGGTAAGACCCAGGAGTAGGTCCATGTTCTATCTCGCACAGTCTGGACGGAGACCAAGGGAGAACTGTCCAAGTTACGAAAACAGCCTCCCCCCCCCCCCCCTCTTGTCCTTTCCGCCTTGTCTCATAAGCCTTATGAGTGAGAGGGAAGGACCCATTCGCGAGGGTGTGACAGTCTGTCACTGGTCTTTTAAAGAAACAAAGGATGAAGTTCTGAGTGTCAATCAAGCTCCAGAGAAGACAACCGTTGTCCTCAATGGCTACGGGAGTGGTATCAGTGAAAACTATATACCCGTGTCCCTAAGTGGTGGCTTGAAAGAAAGGGAGGGCGAAACCACGGTGAAACCGAAAGTGGACCCCTCGTGTGAGCAAAGTACTGCTGATAGTAAAGGACAGTACCATAGCTGAAGCCCAAAAGCCGCAGCTTGCATGTTAAAAAGGTTTTCCGCCCTGGCCCGTGTACCAAACGGTCACCCATCCCGTATTAACCGGGCCCGATGCTCTTTAACCTCAGTGGTCGGACGCGACCGTGTTGCTGCCTCAGGCTATAAACAAGAAAATCTATGCCTTGGCTGCAAGGAGGAGGGAATACTTTCCCTGTTGCAAAAGCAGGGGTGAAAAAGACGGGAGTATTGAAAACCTCGTTGCTTGTTAGTTAGTTCTGTGTTAATCCAGCACGCAATGGGGAATGACACGTGTGGTTACCAGTAACCTGATCCGCTCGCGGACCATACTCCTACCAATCCCCGTCCCGAAAGAGGGGTGAGTGAGCGTCTTATGATTTTCCTCTTCCTGAAGACTGTATGGCATCTTCAAGAGAAGAGAATTAGCTTTGGAAAAGAGGTGGCCTCTGTTAAAGGAGGCCGCTGTATAGCCAAGGTTTTGTTTACTGAAAACTTCAAATGCTGGTAACCTGAAGTTGGAAACCCACTGAGGGTAAAGGCAAGTAGTACCTTCCTCTGCCTTTGTGCGGAAGAGACTCCGTCTAAAATGTCGCTAGAAAAGCGTGCAGAGGGATAAGAGTATGTATCCGAAGCTGAATCCCTGAAAACTGGAGTTCCGTGATTCTGCCTTCATTGTGCTTAATCCAGAGGAAAGAGGGATAGCCGCGGCAAAGCCGGAAGCCTATACCATCTGTACGGTGACGAGTGCGACGTCACTTGGATGGCTTAGCCGAGGAGGCTTACAATTTTGACTAGGCGGAAAACTGAATATACTACTCTGCAATGTAGGAGAGGACTCCTAGCACATTGTAAAGTTGCAAAAAACACCGGGGGCCGCCGCTGGGAAGACTACAGTAAGAGTGTAGTTTGTTACCGCGGTAGAGAAGGCCCCTTTGGAGCGTAATGCCAAAGTAGAATCACTGAACCAGAAGGTATGTGTTTCTATCTGTTATTGTCAAAAACATAAACTTTCACTATCTTTTGCGTCTGGGGAAAAAATCCCCAAATGCGAAAAAAGCAAACTTTAGTGCCGAACGTAAGAGTAGCCACATAGTGGTGTTCTTAGTTCTGTTCCAAACACTAACTGTGAATCGCTGAAACTTCAGAAGAATTGAGATTCCTTCATGTTGTCCGGCAAAAGTCCCTGATGTGCGATTGTGAAGCCGTTTATCTTTAAACAAAGAGGCTTGTACGTCTGAGGCTAGCCATAAGCCCAGTTGCAAGACAAGGAGTAGCGAACGCTTTAGGCGGAACGGTGCTACCTGAAAGGGTAGTCTTCGCCTCAAAAACAAAAAAAAAGTTCCATCTGATAGGTAAAGGACAATGGCTCGGTAAACCAAAGGTTTTTGAGGCAGAATGTGCCAGGTCCGTTAGTTGGCCATGCTCTGGGGTGTTAATGGAAAACCACAGTTAAAACCCTATGAGAAAGCCCGCGAATCCGTAAACCGAAAACGTGTTTTGCGTTTATCGCTTGACTTGTTTTTCGCCGCTTAGGCGAACACTGGTGGAACTCAGCGCAGCTTCATCCGAGAAAGCGGAAATGGAGAGGTATGCAACATCATAAGTGGAAGTACATACTCTCAATGCTGCCTAAGCCAGAGGGTGCTTGACCCTATGTGTGCTTGCCTAGCTTTTCCAGTATCTTGCCTCGTTGGAGGCAGTGGGAGGAAAACTGCAGCAGTTTTAGGTCTTGTGCCGGTAAATGGGGAGGTTTGCAAACGTAGCGTAGACGTGCAAAACGACCCCCTGCTGAAAACAGAAAGTAGTTGAGTCCGCAGTAGCTCCGTCTCTTTCTTGCCACATGGGAGGAAAAGGGTAGTGAGCTAAAACAGCTTCTGTCCCAGAGGGCGGAAATAGTGACGTAAGAAAAGTCGCCTACTGCGGACGATCAACCTATCTCGACTGCAGATGTGAACCAAAAGATTCGGCAGGAGGGGTGTGCGAAGTCACTGAAGTGACCTTGCATGACCTCGATGCAGCTTCCTCCCTGCAGCGCATGATGAAGTTTTAGTGGGAGAGAAAATTGAGCGTGTATCCGCCTCGCAGTTCTCTTCCTCTTCAATGGAATAGGAAGTGTACCCCCAGACATCTGAAACTGAGTGAGGAGCTGATGGTAAACCATGGCCACTCCCCTGCTGTAGCAAATACCTGCCCGTTTCTTCTAAGGACAAAAGAGTAGATTCCGAACACGGAACAGCTCTTTCCCTATTGTAACCATCTTCCCGGAGCGAAGCTAATTCCGGAGTAACGGAAGTGTAGCCTGCGGAAATGCAAACGAGTCGAAAAGGTTGACTGACTGACTGTTAAGCATAACCTAGTCAATAACTGATTCCCAGAACAGCAGAAGTCAGTTGCTGAGAGGAAGAAAGCCAAGGATTGAAAACATCCGGAGCCGCACCATGTGCTACCAAAAGCGGCACTGTATCAGCGCGCATATTGGCATGAGATTTGGTCTTGCCCAAAACCCGTGACATCTCGTAAGCGACAGACGGAGATTCCCGAAAACGAAAGAAGTGAGAATCATCCTCCGGAGACCGGAAATCTCCCAAAGCCGAAGGTGGCGGAACGGACATACCTGCCTTAGACACCACCCCTTCCTCGAAGTAGCGAAAAACAACTTCCGCCGCCGACGCAAGAGCGTGAGGCAGCTTGGATGGTAGCCGGAAATTGCGATCTTCCTCTTGCAGAGAAGTACCAAAATCCGACTGCCCGTCCATCACATCCGTGTTACCCGGAAGAATGTCGCCGTATTGACTACGATAGTCAAGCGGAACATCGACCGGAAGGGAAGCCACATGCGGGATGCTATACCCGTGATGTGACTCCCTACGGACGGCTTCCTGCCCAATGGCCGGAAGCTGAGATTGTTGTGTCACCGCCAACTTGTATGCGGAAGGGGACAACAATAACAGATCCCTTCGCGTTTCCGGGTCCCTTCCCTGCTCTACCCGACCGCGAGAACGGAAGGTAATAGGCAGGGGGTCGGAACTTTCTCCCCTTGCCCGTACACCAGGGGGGGATACTTTCTCCGGTAAACGCGCCTCACGTTGGCGGGAGAACCCCGCTACTGGTGAAGCATAAATACCTTTTTGGCCGGAGTGGCCAGAAGAAGAAGCAACACGCGAGGGAACCCCTGCATCGCCGGGAGACTGACAAGCGTGAACGTCAGCCCTTGACACAGTCGCCGAGGGGGGAACCTTAACCCTGGCGAGAGAAGAAGAATCTCCTACCCCCTGCGGTAAAGAGAGAAAACTCCTCCCGCGTGGACTTGAGATCCGCAGACAGCGCGTTGGTTTGCGCGCTCAGAGTCAATAGAAAAGATGAAACCTCAGGAGAAACAACAGGGTTACTACTTAGCAACCTCCGAAACCTTCTCCGCCGACAGAGTAGGCATGGAGGGGGGAAGCAAAGAGGAGGGGGGTGCATCAATGTATACGTCGAACGATTTCGAAGAAGTAGGATCAAAAAGCTTAACGCTAGATGGTTTAGGCTTTCTAGAACTTTTCTTAGGCGAGTGCTCAGCAGCTGCCTGCTTCGTTAAGCTCTTCTTCTTGCCGCTGTCAGACATGACAGCCAGTAAGTCAACTTGTTTAACAAAACAAAACAAAGACGACAAACTCAGGCAAAGACGCACAGACCGAACAAATAACAACAGAAAAATTTGGAATTATCTCACCCAAGACAGCCGTAGGTAGAGAGAGTGGTCGGGAACCAAGGTGAACAGTCTCTGCTAAGTAAACAGCAGCACCGTGAGCTAAGAAGCTCGAGCGTATTCAGCACACGTCCACCGCATGTAAACGCTTGGAAAGGAATAACATGGCGGCGCTTTATGCGCACGCACACGGGAAGTAGCCCCGGTCACGTGGTCCTTCTAAAGGGTCAAGGCCGTTCTTTTTTTAGGGTTGCTTCCCTTGTTACCAAGGTTATGCGTACAAGCGTCCTAGCACTAAACTGAGGTAAATTGCTATATGTGAGTTGGTAGAGTATATGTAATTTAATTGATAATTATGCAACCCTTTGAATAATTCAATCTTTTATACACCACTCAAAAGCGTTGGAATGAAGAATTCAAGAAAAGTTCACAAAAGAAAGAAAAAGTTAAAAAAAGAATTTAAAAGTTGAAAAAAATGTTTTGCTTGCCGGGACATTTAAACCCTATCAAAAAGATTGGCGGTCAAGTCCTCTACCAACTGAGCTAACCTGGCTCATTGCCTCTGGGGGTACAAAGAGACATTTTGACTTCGAGAGTTTCTCGTGAGTTCTCAAGCTTGGGAATCAGTTATTGACTAGGTTAGTATTTGTGTGTTGTTCAAGATAAGTTAACTTGATAACTGCCCCTATTTTTTTTATTCACCTTGGAAAGCAAAATCAAGTAGCATTAACATCAAGTGTGTCCAACATTACAAGGTTGTCGTCACCAAGACTGAGACTGGTCTCAAAAACCGGGAAATCTTTAGATGATGCAGCGGCTACACACAGTTTAAGTCGTTGGACCCAGTCAAGAAATGACCGTTTGAAGTCGTTTTTTGGCACCTGGTTCAGACACTGGAAAACAGCCGATCCGAGGGCTGATCGACTGTCAAATCGACGCCCAGCCAATTGTCTTTTCAGATGAGGAAACAAAAAAAAGTCACAGGGTGCAAGATCAGGAGAGTAGGGAGGATGTGGCAAAGTTTCAAAGTTTTCTTCCTCCAGGTACTCTTTCACCACCTTGGATTTGTGAGCAGGTGCGTTATCATGAAGTAATTTGATCCCTTTCAATCCTGTAGTTGGTCTGGCTCTCTTGTAGTAACGAACGATGCCAGCAAGAACTTTTTCCTTGTAGTACACCCCAGTGATGCTTCTGCCTTTTTCGCGTGGTTTTTGAAAAATGACGCCCTTTGTGTTATAAAATTGAAATTTAAGTAAATTTTCATTTGATTAATATACTTACCCGAATCACATAAAAGCATTGACGCAGTCTTACATGCTTAAGGTCTGAAAAGGCTACCCGTCTTAAACAATTTTAAAGGGAAGCAACCCAACACAAAAAGTGTAAATACAGGTATGGTAATGACCATCTACCCAGGGAGTTACCTCCCGTCCGGGTTACGTGACGTCACTTCCCCTGTAAACACCACGTGTAACTCATACGACGTTACCCACCGAGTATGTTAGACAAGAGTGCCGTAAACAGGCAGTCCTGTTGCCCTCAAACTTCTTCTTCTTCTGCGTTCGTGGGCTAAAACTCCCACGTACATGTGTTTTTTGCACGAGTGGAATTTTACGTGTATGACCGTTTTTTACCCCGCCATTTAGGCAGCCATACGCCGTTTTCGGAGGAAGCATGCTGGGTATTTTCGTTTTTCTATAACCCACCGAACTCTGACATGGATTACAGGATCTTTTTCGTGCGCACTTGGTCTTGTGCTTGCGTGTACACACGGGGGTGTTCGGACACCGAGGAGAGTCTGCACACAAAGTTGACTCTGAGAAATAAATCTCTCGCCGAACGTGGGGACGAACTCACGCTGACAGCGGCCAACTGGATACAAATCCAGCGCGCTACCGACTGAGCTACATCCCCGCCCCTGCCCTCAAACTGACTTTAAATACTTCTTGTCAAGACAGAAGAAGTTAAAAGAAAGTCCGAACGTACTCCTTGAGAGGACATAAAAAGAAGGTGTGAACCCAAAGGCCGACAGCTGTCGTGAATGACCTTCTTGCTACTTGAATTTGAGAGCCTGTTATCTGCTTTCTAACCTAAGTAGAATGCTGATCAGATTCGTAGTAATCCTGAGTAGAAGCAGGAAACAACAAATAATTGTTTCCTGATAAAAAGAGATGGTCGGTGTGATCGGCGAAATGGAAATCGAAAAGTCCAACTGACCATAAGTTATCCTCTCCAGTCCATGCATAAGCAGATGGAGATAGTACGAGGAAGCCGCGATTCTGGTTGTACGTCAGCAACCGAAAGTGCGGAAATCACGATGGCCGAAGCCTGGTGTGACTGGTGACACATGAACAAAATGGCTGAAAGCCATAGTGCCCGTAGGTCAGTCTGCTTGTAGGCAATTGACTGCTTATCAAAAGCCAAAACAGAAATCAAAGAAAGACTGGTCGGCATAACCGGAAACCGGGAAGCCAACCTGCCAAAAGGCTCCAAAGACGAAGTGTCCTGAGGAAAAATCTGGAAGTTACTTTCGCCGCCAAATCAAGAGTCACCATGAGTTTGGCTGAAAAACCAGAACACGTCTGTTCATCGCTGAAAGACCAAAAGTCAGACGCGGAGACCGACGCAAGCCGTATTCATAGATGCCATTACGTACAGACCCTCATCATCCGAGACAGCCGAAGCAGAACCGGAAGTAAGATACAGGGCATCACTGCCCCCAACAACCTAGAACCCCGAAGGGTTGACGTCGGAAGTTGCGGACAGGAAAGAAAAAGTGCTACGATCACCTGGAACATCGGAAGACGAACCAGAAGTAGCCAGAAACCCCAGTGCAGAAGCACCCGCAACACCGTGGTGGTGCGAGCTGATGCTAATGCGTACGATCCTTCACTCGCCGAAACAGCCGAAGCGAAATCGGAAGTGAGAGACAGGGTACCGCTGCCACCAACGACCTGAAACCCGAAGGGTTGACATCAGAAGTCTACTGGCAAAGAGTTATCATTCCCGGAACCATCATTGGCCGAAGCCGGAAATGATTATCCCCCAGTACCAGAACCGCGTGCAGCCACACTGTGCGGAACCGGTAAAGAATGAACGCTACAGCAACCCGGAACCAAATGCAGAAGGTGGTGGAGCCACAAGATGAGAAGTAGCTGTCAGCCCTTCTGCAAAATATCTAGAAGTAACTTCAGCGGCCAAATCCAATGGCCGAAGAAGCCTCCCCTCGACTCGAAAGGTAGACTTGACCTCTGAAGAGTCGTCCCGATCTTCGTCGTCATCCACACCATCAACGACAAAGTCGTCCGGCATAGACTGAACATTCCTGGAACCATCATTGAACCGCGCCGGAAATGATGATCCCCCAGTACCGGAACCTCATGCAGCCGCACTGTGAGGAACCGGTAAGGAATGGATGCTACCATACACCGGAACCGGTGAAGCGGAACCGGAGGTAGCCGGCAATCGATGTGTGAACAACCGGAAACACTGAAGTGCTATGCCCGGTAGCCGAAACGTTAAACCGAACAAGCGGAAGCGGAAGTGAGGAACGGATTGCCGTTGCCACCAACAACCGAAAACCCGATAGGGTTGCCGCCGGAAGTTGATGACAGCGAACGGAAAGTGCCACTATTAACTGGAACGCCCGAAGGCGAACTAGACGTGGCCGGAAACCCCCTTGCCGATGCACCCGCGTGAGAGGATGCCAAGGCAGACGATTCTATACATGAAAAGCCGGTCACACCAAGCCCAACGAGACAGGTAGGGTAACCGTCGAGGCGAACTACACTTTCTGAGGGTGCGGTAAGCAGCGAACTTCCCTAAACACGTACCTCATCGGCAGGCCCCTACGGTTGAGGGAAAGTCAAATCAGCAGAGGTCACGGTAGCTGACGGTCGAGTCCTCGACATCGAGGCAGAGTCGCCGACTCCGGGTGGAAACGCCGCAAAGGCAGAACAAGCCACCCCTCTTCAAAGGTCAACATCTCCTGCATCTGTTCTTGAAGCCCGAAACCAAGGAAAGAGACGCCAAGACTTCTTTGACCTTCGGAACAGGAGACAAAGTAGGCGATAACACAATAAAGGGTCGAAAACGACCCGTAACAATTCTATGCTAACCTGGTCGAAAACTTCCCGACCAGTTAAAAAGCAAGAGAATCCTTAATTAGAGTGTGATTTCTTGGTCTAGCTAAAAAGGAAGATCTCTTACAGATAATTCCCTTCGGCTTAAGCTTAAAAAGAAAGACGAACTGCTCAGCAGGAAACGAATGTCACCCGCCTGGCAGCGCTATAGCTCTTGTCCGCCATGTTGAAAACAACAACTCCGTGAAGACGAAGATACAAAGTTTACAACACAATTTACCAAAATGCAAATGGCGGCACAAGCTATGAACAAGAAGAACCTGTTACAGATAAGTCACAAGACTAAAGCTTAAATAACAATACGAACTGCTCGGCGGAGAGAGGACAAAACCTGTCTGAATGAGCTACAGCAGTCCCTGCAATGTACGGCCCCCGGCGTGAGCGGACACCTGACATGTACGGACACATTTGCTCGGCACGGAGTGTTTTCCTTCTATATTTGCCCCCCCTTAAACGGACACCTGCAAAACGTGGACGCGGACACTCATTTTCGGTCCCAACAGCAGGTCATACCTCCAATGTACGGACAGACCATCGTCAAATGTTCACCACAACAAAGTCGATAACAGAGCAGTCCGGCTCTTGGTACAAAGATCACAGCCGCAATGGCGTGATGACAGTCACTGATAAGTTGAGTGCACGTGTATCCATCAGGAGAGAGAGGGGGGGGGGGGGTAGTTTTGGTCAGGAGTGGAGTACATGTGAAGATGCCAACATGAAACTGCACTGTGCTCTTTATTCTTGTCTGTTGGACGTAAACAACAGAAACCACATGTACAGTCGATGAAGGTCCTGAGCGAAAGAGAGTGAAAAACGGCCACAGTTCTCAGCATCGATCGTGTGTCTGTGTGTAACCTCTTTCATTGACAAGATACTCTTGTTTCCCCTCAGCCTTGACCAGTGAGTCGGTTGCCTAATCTGTGAACCCTTCAGTTGTCTTGCTTTGTCAAAAGTTACGACACAGTCAACTGGTTTTGCTCTGAGTGAACAGTGCAGCTGGCCTCTCTGGCCACAGCCCCAAACAGTACATGGCTGGAGGGAGTGAGAGGGAGTGAGAGAGAGGGAGGGGGGGTGGAGGGGTAGCTGGCTAAACTCTGTGGGGTGTCCGGTGTCACTACATGTCAGCAGGAAGAGCATTGGAGAGAAATAGAGAGGTGTACTCTTCCACACAATTTCCAAGCATCAGTTGTCAGGGCTTGGGGTAGGCATTAGTGAGGGAGAGTGGGAGCTGTGTTATGTACTGTGTATTTCCGACTGAAGAGTGAAAAGTCACTGCCATGCCACATGATCGGCATGCAGTCAATAAAGCCAGACAAGAAGAAAATAAATTACATGACTATGACATGCAGCTCTATCTGCTGCTATTTCTTCAAACTGGTTTTCAAGCTTATTCTTTCAAAGCATCTGCACACGCTCCTCTGTGCTGTGTTTGTGTGGCTGCTTTCGTATGTCAGTGCATGGTGAGTGTGTTCACTGCCTTGAGGATTTATTTTATCTCTTCTTTTCAACACTTTTCATACAAATCATTTTTACAGAACGTTTAAAGAAGTATTAGGAGTTTATTGTTATTGTTTAGTAGCCACAAGAAGTGATTAGCATAGATTCAATCCTGTTGTTTGTGTGTCTTTGTGTGAATGTATGGCGGAGGGGGGGGGGGGGGTGTGGTCACCCCTCCCGTGACCGGACACCTGCAATGTACGGACAGTTTTGCTATGGCCCAAGGGTGTCCGTTCATGAGAGGGACTGCTGTACTGCTCTTGTCCGCCATTGTGAAAACAAAACGAACTCCGTGAAAGCGGAGAGAGACATTTTCACCAGTGAACAGTTACAATAAACAAAAGTTGTAAACAAGAACGATCTCACCAAAAGCGTAGCAAGATGTACCTAGGGTCAATGGCCTTCCTCACAGGAGGCCAGAGGCTAAAAAGCCTAGAAGTACGAACACGTCTGAACACAAGCGCGTTGAAGTAGGGAATGACAATACCGGCGGTATGTACCGCGCATGCGTGGGCTGCCGGTGAGGGGAGGTAACTACCAGGGCCTTGACTTCAAGGTTTTGTTTTGTTTTGGGAGTTACCTCCCCCTGTTACCAGCATCTGTACTTCAATGTCTAAGCATCAAACGAAAGTTAATGCTTTATATGTGAGTTGGAGTAAGAATATGTGATTTAATGGGCGTTGACAGAGACAAAGAAGGGGAATACTAACATGTAAGATCATATAACTGTGTTAGCTCATTCGCTGCGCAGCTAAATTTCCCCTGTGTTCCCTGCCAACGCGCGATTTAGAGCCATTTTGAAAAAAATATTAACAAGAAGGGCAAAGCCCATATGACTCACATGCTTGACCTTGACCTTTACACTAAGAACTGCTTTACACATTTTTCCTACCAAAATACATGTGACCTTGACCCAAGGTCAAGGTCATCCAAGGTCATGCAACACAAAGCTGTTAATTCAAGACATAGGAAGTACAATGGTGCTTATTGGCCCTTTCTACCATGAGATATGGTCACTTTTAGTGGTTCACTACCTTATTTTGGTCACATTTCATAAGGGTCAAAGTGACCTTGACCTTGATCATATAGGACCAAATGTGTCTCATGATGAAAGCATAACATGTGCCCCACATAATTTTTAAGTTTGAAACAGTTATCTTCCATAGTTCAGGGACAAGGTCACTTCAAAATATGTATACAATCCAACTTTGAAGAGCTCCTGTGACCTTGACCTTGAAGCAAGGTAAACCAAACTGGTATCAAAAGATGGGGCTTACTTTGCCCTATATATCATATATAGGTGAGGTATTCAATCTCAAAAACTTCAGAGAAAATGTGAAAAATGTGAAAAATACCTGTTTTTTAGACAACATTTATGGCCCCTGCGACCTTGACCTTGAAGCAAGGTCAAGATGCTATGTATGTTTTTTGGGGCCTTGTCATCATACACCATCTTGCCAAATTTGGTACTGATAGACTGAATAGTGTCCAAGAAATATCCAACGTTAAAGTTTTCCGGACGGCCGGCCGGCCGGCCGGCCGGACGGACGGACGGACGGACGACTCGGGTGAGTACATAGACTCACTTTTGCTTCGCATGTGAGTCAAAAATCAACAACACAAGATAACCTTACATACCTTATGTTTTTGCAAAGTTTGAAACTTACTCTTTTAGAAAATATATGAAACATTTGAAAGTACATACCTTTTGTTGTCTTCATATCCACGCAAAATATCCAATTTGAAGCAAAACAAAAAAACTTTCTACGTCATGGGTTCATCATACACAATGTCATGATCGACACTTGCATTGCCCGAATCATCACCCAAATGATCGTCCATTGGCACAAAATCGTCACCAGAATCTAAAATATCATCTCCACTATCATCATCACTGAGGTCAAGATCAGAACCGTACTGAATAACACGTTCTAGCACTCTTTTCAAGTTACTACGTCTCAGCAGAACGATCCGCCATCTTGGAAAAGTCAAAACACGTGGGTCGCACACCGTCAACAAAATTTTTATTAATCCCAACAATTTAAGGGAAGGAACTGTTTACAGTGAATGGTACCACTGTAGACAGATAGAAGTTCATTGCAGGGGTTGTTTCCCTTGGTCAGCAGGACCGTTTACACCGTTAAAAATTCGTGATATCCGTCGGAACTCAAGTGCCGGCACGCAGCCAACGCTAAACACAGGTGTCGGAATTCCAGTTCCGACGCGCAGCGAATGAGTTAAGCGCCACCCATACAACACACAGAGGTGAGAATAAAAAATGGTCAAAAGGTAGGGAAAAGATTTTCATTGATTTCTTCCCTGTCTAAAAAGATGATGGGTAATGATGCCGACATCACCATGGTGCTGTCAACTGCTTCACAATCAATTCATTCTGTCCAGTGCTTTATACCTCACTTGAGTACCAGGAGGCGAGGTCAAAAAGAGAACTTACCTTAACCAAAGAGTAGTCAGCAATTTCTATTGGTTCTGGCATTGCTAGTGGTGCCTGCACTTTATGTCTTCCTGAGGGAGCAGACGCTCTGCCCTGCAAGGCACAGCCAGTGTCCAGTTAGCATAAAGCAGACACCTCCATGCAGCATGAAGCCAACACTGACAGATTAACCAGGCAAAGCTAAAAGCAGCTTAACAAGACACCTGAAGCTGCGGACCAAAACAACACTTGGCACTCTACACTACACTCCATTGAAAATAAATTGTAGATACAGTGGAACCCCTCTCTAGCGACCTTGAAAATGTTGACAAAAATCGGTCCTTATGGAGGGGGGTCCTTACAGAGGGAGGGGGCGGGGTCAGGGGGCCACAAAGAAAGTCACCTCAGATTTTCTTAAAAAAAGAAAACAGAGAAGTTTGAGTTGCTGACGACCGTTTCCTCAAGCAAACTGCTTCGATTTCATGTTTGACATTGTCGATGGTGTCCACCAGTTCTGGTGCATGTACTACCCTCAGATCTCAGTACACTGGCCAAGTTTCCTCTCAAGACATCAAAGAGACCACCCCATAGGTTAAACTCCCCATAGGTTAAACTCCATCACTGACCCGGGTGCAGGAAGTGTTTCCTCTCTCAGATATGAAAGGGGAACCACCTCTCATAGCTAAAACTGGGTCAATGACCCCTGGGAAGAAGGTCAGTGTCTATAAACAAGGCCACCCAGCTATTACAATAGACCTGCCTTTGATCTCGATGATTGGTTTGTGATGTTTTCTCAGCCCACCCAACCATCACACCTCTCAGCGGTTTAGTGCCTTTGCTTACGCGAGACAGTTATAACTGGTTATAACCGGTTTGTCAGTGATGCGTTATGCTGACTGAGAGTCTTGGCTTTGTCTGACAAAGTCGTTGCACAAGCTGTTAGGTCGGTCCTTAGACGTTAGAGCGGGGTGGTCGCTACACTGGTGACAACTATATAAAGAAACACATCGGTTAAAAAAAAAAGGGTCGTTGTGATGGGGTAGTCCTTAGAGAGGGGGGTCTTAGAGAGGGGTTGGTTCCACTGTACAACAAACGCCTACAATACCTTTCAGATATTTCAGTCTATGTTTTCTGGTTATGAACATCTGGTTATCAGGTAGTATACCGGTATTATTCAGGAAACCAAACTGTGCCAATAAGGCAATTTAAAATTTCACAAGAGCTCTGTAAACCTATGCAGCAACATGCAAGAAACATGGTCACATGTCTATACATAAACCTTTTACTGGTTCCAAACAGTACTTTCTTCATGTTGCATGTGTACCAGATGTGAATTCTATACTAACCGTCATAAAAAAATAGGCATACAAAATGTCAGTGTTAGACAAGATAATTATAAACAAAACTGACTGTTCTGGATATCAATTTGATGATTCTTTCCAATGGCATGCAAAACTTGTTCCATTTTAGCCATTCTGATTTTTTGTCGGTAAACTTTCTTTTGTGAATTTAATTTTAAGGGGTGTCTGTGTTGAATATACCACATGTAAAATCAATCTTTTTTCAATATGATAGGGGAAAGGATGGCCTTTCAAGTCATACAACTGGTTTTACAATAAAAAGAGGATGAAAGTCACTTGCTCATTTAAATGCTTGTTATTCTCTCAGATGCCAAGAGACTGGTTCCACATAACTCTCACTTACTCTATTGCATTAAGAGCACTTACTCTATTGCATTAAGAGCACTTACTCTATTGCATTAAGAGCACTTACTCTATTGCATTAAGAGCACTATACTCTATTGCATTAAGAGCACTATACTCTATTGCATTTAGAGCACTTACTCTATTGCATTAAGAGCACTTACTCTATTGCATTAAGAGCACTTACTCTATTGCATTAAGAGCACTTACTCTATTGCATTAAGAGCACTTACTCTATTGCATTAAGAGCACTTACTTCTCTTTTTTCTCTCAGATCTCTGCTTTTACAATAAATGGTTTCATCACAAAAATATGCACTTGAACGTATGTTGTTAAAAAAGACTTTAACACTGCTCTGTTATCTGATTCAGAGGTAAGAAAATGCAATGTTCAGCAAACCTATCCCCTTAATTTGCTTGCCTAGCAGCTGGTCATCAAACAAGTAGGTAGCCTCTATATCTAGTTGTGCGAATGTGTGTGTGTGTGAGAGAGAGAGAGAGAGAGAGAGAGAGAGAGAGAGAGAGAGAGAGAGAGAGAGAGAGAGAGAGAGAGAGAGAGAGAGAGAGAGAGAGAGAGAGAGAGAGAGCGTTCATGTACGTCTGTGTGTGTGTGTGTGTGTGCATGTGTATGTGTGTATGATTGTGTGTGTGTGTGTGTGTGTGTGAGTATGTGTGTGTGTGTGTGTGTGTGTGTGTGAGTATGTGTGTGTGTGTGTGTGTGTGTGTATGTGTGTGTGTGTGTGTGTGTGGCAAGTGATGTGAGGCAGGGTGATTGGGGTTCAAACTGACTGGATGGTGACGTGAAGGCGAGGTGTGGTTGTGGACAGGCTGAGCTGAAGGATAGAACGCTTCGTGTTCCCCCCTTCCCTGCGTCCAGTATACCTCCCCGCTGCTCGGGTCCAGACCGCCACCTGATCAACATATCAAGACAACCATCTATAAATGTTCACCCTGTAACAGGTTTCATCCAATGTTTAACCTCAACAAAAATAATAACTGCCATGTGCTGTTTTGTGTTGTCAAATATACTCTAAGTCTAAGCCTTACCACAGATAAACAGAATATCACACAGCTTCTTGTGTAACTGGCTGGGTAACTGGATGTCCTCATCACTTTCATAAATCACTGGATTTTTTTTACTCTCCTTTAAATTTCTGTCAAGCCTGTGCTTTGTCTGCTCACACACATGCATGCATGCACACTCACACACATGTGTGCAAAGCATACACACACAGACTCCGAGCAAGCTATTCATTGTTTGAAAAGCGAACAAGTACGGCTATCCCCAATTCTGATGATTTACCAGGGCACATTCCCACTGCTTTTACAATTTATACGTAATTGTATTGTTCTTTCTCATTTCTACTGAACATTCCTCTGGTCTGTTCACTCGTGGGCATGTGCACACGCACAAGCAAATGCACACATGTTAAAACATACACACACGAACACACACACACACACACACATTTGAAAACACAAAGAGAGCTAGCACAGACTGCCCCAAAAAAGATGGTCCTGTAAGTCCAAACAGCCTAACTAAAGGAGCACTTTTTCTCATACTTAAGGCTGAATACTGTTAACATAGGTCTTATAGTAACAAAAAGAAAGAAATGCAAGGCATGCATAGTGAAACAAAATAACAAAAAACAATTTGTGAAGTGCTATCATGCAAGCCATCTTGTTTACATACAGTGAAACCTGTTTTAAGACCTCTGAAAACTATGGAAAATTAGGTCTTAAAAAAGAAGGAGTCTTGAAATAAAGGGAAATTTACAGACTTTATGAAGAGAAAATATGGGCAAACAAGGCCTTAAAAACAGAAGGGGTCTTCAACAAAGGGACTTCAACAACAACAAAAGTTCAAAGCTTCTGCACGAAGTGTCATTGATGAAATCTGGCATGCATGCGCACATGCCCAATAGAGGTATCACACCCAAAAGCCCAATGCAGAAAAGATGATGCTGTCAAAGGGAAAACATTTCTCATACAGATAAAAAAGACCATCTTTTGGGGGGCAGTCTGTGCTAGCTCTCTTTGTTTTCAAATTACATTGTTTTTTGTAAGAGATCCTTTTTGGTGAAAGTGAACCAATATCATCATTTAGGCATTAGTTTCAACTAATTTTCTGCAGAAAATCAATCATGAACTTTGATGAGCACATATCAAAATCACAGCTTAAAAGAAAAAAGTTCAAATCTTCATTGCTTCATTTGCTCTATGCTTAATTCCATTTCCTCCAAGCACAGTTGCTTGCATCCCTGTTGCCATGATACATAAATGCAAACCAGAAAAGGCTCCACTTCAATTCTATACACAATGAAAAAATGAAAGCTGAAGTTGTGTCAGGTACAAGACCAGATTTTCTAACTTGACCAGAAAAGAAACATTTTGGGGCAGCCACACCGACAGTAAATACTGATCACTCCACAAATCTCTGACTCGGCACAAAATTATTTCAACACAGACCCAGGCGCATTCCTGTTGCAGTCTTTTGTTTCCGTCTCTCTTTTCAACTATTTGATTATACTGTTTATGGCTTTCTTTTCCAGTACTGGATTACACTGTTTATGACTTTCTTTTCCAGTATTGGATTATACTGTTTATGGCTTTCTTTTCCAGTACTGGATTACACTGTTTATGAATTTCTTTTCCCGTACTGGATTACACTGTTTATGACTTTCTTTTCCAGTACTGGATTACGCTGTTTATGACTTTCTTTTCCAGTACTGGATTACACTGTTTATGTCTCTCTTTTCCAGAACTGGATTACACTGTTTGACTTTTTTTTCCAGTACTGGATTACACTGTTTATGACTTTCTTTTCCAGTACTGGATTACACTGTTTATGACTTTCTTTTCCAGTACTGGATTACACTGTTTGTGACTTTCTTTTCCAGTACTGGATTACACTGTTTATGTCTTCTTTTCCAGTATTAGATTACACTGTTTATGTCTCTCTTTTCCAGTACTGGATTACACTGTTTGTGACTTTCTTTTCCAGTACTGGATTACACTGTTTATGTCTTCTTTTTCAGTATTAGATTACACTGTTTATGTCTCTCTTTTCCAGTAATGAATTACACTGTTTATGACTTTCTTTTTCAGTATGCATTACACTGTTTATGTCTATTTTTCCAGTATTAGATTACACTGTTTATGTCTCTCTTTTCCAGTACTGGATTACACTGTTTATGAATTTCTTTTCCAGTACTGGATTATACTGTTTATGACTTACTATTCCAGTACTGGATTACACTGTTTATGTCTTTCTTTTTCAGTGTTGGATTATACTGTTTATGTCTCTATTTTCCAGTATTTGATTATACTGTTTATGTCTTTCTTTTCTAGAGCTGTATTACATTCCCAAGCATCATTCTTTGTGTGTGTGTTTGATTCTGTTGCGTGCATCTGTTGCATTAAGTGTCATTGTGAGACTTTTCAGATGGGCACTGCCATGCACACTTTCTCTCTCTGTCTAGCATTATATCTGAATTTAATATCTCCAATGTGTTTGCAGTACATCTAAACCTCTATACTTGAACAAAATAAGAATGGCTGAACTGCATTGAATGCAAACAGACCACCATATACTGTGCAAGCAATTATTTGAATGAATGGCAGTGCTCAAATAAAATACTGCACATGAATTTGTGGAATACTGTGCATCTCACGTAATTCCTGGAACCCTCCCGGAATGTATCCTTAATCACCTAACTGAAACAAGCAACAGCTGGGTTCTCTGGTTGTGATTTGGCAAAACATTTGTATATTCATTTAATCTCATCACTATGCAAACGCTATTACATTTTTGGCACAAGGCATCACTCTTAACTTTACAGCTGCATCCTATCTTTCTATTGAGAATTACTAATGTTACATCAACTGAAAACAGTGCATGCTACACGATTTTTTGGTTGCTGGTGGGTTGTTTTTCTTTAAACATCCAAACAAAGATAAAATCAAAAATTTTAGTAATAATAAATTTTCATTTGATTAATATACTTACCCAACTCACATATAGCAATTTACTTCAGTCTAGTGCTAGAACGCTGCATCGCATCACCTTGGTAACAAGGGAGGCAACTTTAAAAAAAGAGCCACCTTGACCCATAAACAGGACAAAGTCACGTGACTTCCTGACCTTGCCGCCATTTTAAACTCATTCGCACGAAGGCGTAGAAAAAAACTTCCCTCTTTTTTTTAGAACAACCCCACTAGCGGGGAAGGCGGGAGGGAATTAACTATGTGAGTTGGGTAAGTATATTAATCAAATGAAAATTTATTACTAACATTTTCGATTAAATTACATATCTTATCCCAACTCACATATAGCAGATTGCTAATGAAGGCGGTGGGATGCTCAATCTATGAGCTAGGCAATAATTTGCCCTGCTGCTACCATGGCTGGTAGCGCATTGGAACCGTCCTGTCGCGCGCTGGAAAAGTCGCGCA
Organism: Littorina saxatilis; assembly: GCF_037325665.1. Lineage (NCBI taxonomy): Eukaryota > Metazoa > Mollusca > Gastropoda > Littorinimorpha > Littorinidae > Littorina > Littorina saxatilis. The sequence goes on along the minus strand of NC_090251.1, from coordinate 19,854,436 downwards.
GGTAAAGGTTGATAGAGAGCTCCTACGATCTCCAGTAGGCGGAGTCAAGGACTTCAGAATATCCTATCGATTTTAGCACCAACGTAGATATGTCCCTATCTACCCTTGTGTTCAACGACGATAAGAGTAGTTTTGCTTATGATCTTAAACCCCTTGCATGAGACAGGAAGGAGCATAGTGATATAACTGGTCAGATTCATAATAATGGGTCGCCTATGGCGAGAGAATCCTATAAAGAGGAAAACTATAAAACCATCGGAGATGGTTGTCCTAGCTTCTGATGCCTGACTAAGAAGTCTGGCCGGAAACAGAGTGTACTTTTTGAGAAAACTCAGGTCTTTTAACATCAGACAGGAAATCCTTCAGATGTTTTACACTTCAACGTGCAATAGTGTGTTGTACTTTGGCTCCGTGTGTTGGGGTGGCAACATCAACAAGCAAGACAGGGATAGATTAGATAAATTCATCAGGAAAGCAAGTGGGGTGGTTGGGAGGAAGCAGGACAATTTCACATCAACACATGAACGACGACTGACTGACAAGGTACAGAAGATTTTGGCTGACGACTCGCACCCACTCAGACCGGAATTTGATAGTAGACGGACAGACAGGAGCAACAGATTCAGACAACCAACCGCAAGATCCACACGCTACAGAAATTCGTTCATTCCATCTGCAATTCACATCTTCAATTCTCAGGTGGGGCGGTAGATGCTGGTGTTGTCGCTCTGATGCACGGGGTCAGAGTTCTGTATTGTTTCAGTATTGTTGATTTTGTTTTGCATGATTATATACTCTTATTCTACTCTCTTAGACAATTACATTATGTGATAACCGGCAAGGTGCTGACTTTCGTTTGTGCATTGTTGATGGTGAATGCATGTTAATTTATTTTTAATATACTTTCTTATGTGATAACCAATGTGCTGTATTTTCTCAGGACAAAGAACAAATGTTTATTTTGAATGTTTTATGTATGTTATTATTACGGACACAAACGCTCAGCAATGCAATTTCTCTTTTAGAGATTAATAAAGTTATTGTATTGTATTGTATTGTATTGTAGATAGAGAGCCTCTATTGAAACCTACATCTCCCTGTAAGCCAAAGAGTGTGTGAATCTCGCTACCTCTGCGCGCTGTAGCTAGGAGTAAAAGGGAGAACGTTTCGCACGTAATGTTTATGAAGGCTAGCAGAATGTAGCGGTTTAAAATCTGTGGAGCGAAGAAACTCCGATACCAAAAGACTCGGACTTGTCTTGCTGTGATCTTTTGTATTGAACCCTATCTAGCATATGGTCTCTCTGTGAAAAGAGACCTGTCATCTTATAATGCGAGCTAAACAAGTCACACTGAGAAGATTAGGGAGAAGCATAGCCTAATTCACGTAAGGCCTAGAAGTAGGCCCATGTTCTATCTCGCACAGTCTGGACGGAGCCCAAAGGAGAACTGTCCAAGATACAAAAACACTCCCCCCCCCACCCTCTTTCCCTTTCGGCCTTATCTCAAAAGGCTAATGAGTGAGGAGGAAGGACCCGTTTGCGAGAGTGTGACAGAATGTCACTGGTCTTTTCAAAGAAAAGGCTGAAGTTCTGAGAGGAAATCAAGCACCAGAGAAGACAACCGTTGTCCTCAATGGCTAAGGGAGTGGTATCAGTGAGAGCTAAATACCCATGTCCCTACACGCTGGCTTGAAATAAAGAGGGCGAACTTCTGTTAACCGGACATGTAGCCCTCGCGGGAGCGAAGTACTGCTGAATTTGAGTGTGAGTAAACGACAGTACGATAGCTGAAGCCGTAAGGCCGCAGCTTGAAAGTTAGAAAGAATGCCTGACAGGCCCGTATTCAAAACGGTCACCCATCCCGGTAGTAACCGAGACCGATGCCGCTTAACCTCGGTGGTCGGAACGAGACCGTGTTGCGGCCTTTTGCTGAAAAACGAGAAAGACTATGCCGAGGCTGCAAAGATGAGGGTATACTTTCCCTGTTGCAAAATCAGGAGTGAAACGTCGGGAGTATTGAAGACCTGATTGCGTGCTAGTTCTATGTTAACCCAGCCCGCAATTGGGAAAGACACGTGAGGGTATCACAGGGATCGCGCTAGCTTTTTAAAAAACGCGTAAGTCATACGCAACGAAACGAAAAAAACGCGTCACGGACCAATATTTTTGCGTACTACGAAAACACGTACAGACACAAACAAAACACGCACGAAAGACTTAAAGACACTCCTTACCTAAATACGGCGAGTTTTCCTGTCGAACTCCGCGCACGCCTGTCGAATAACACCCCTGCTGTCTCCAACCTTCGGGCCTTGCGAGTTTGTTTTCCGCTCTAATACGACTAGACACACTTTCCGCCTTTTGGAAGCGCGAGATGGGAGAGCAGCTAATGTCTGTTTCATTATCCGACAAGACATTATCTGGTAATACCCTCGTTACGTTCGTTTGCGATACTTCGATGCAAAAAGAAACGGACTTTAGTTTTGACGCGCAGATTTCATGTGTGTCGTCACTTCTCGAGCCCTATAGTCAGTTTCAGGATCGGGTGATTATTAAGTCAGAGCAAAAGCGCTGCGTGAAGACAAGAAAAAGTTACAATATTTTTGCGTATGGCTTACGCGGCGCGGCGAAAAAACCGCGTCAGCGACTTTTAAAATGCGTCAAATACGCAAAAATCGTGCGTAAACGCGATCCCTGGTATCAGTAACCTGATCCGCTCTCAAACCATGCTCCTATTGCTCCCCGTCCCGAGGGAGGGGTGCGTGAGCGTCTTTTAAGTTTTCAGTTTCCCGATGACCGTAACGCTAGAGGCATTACATGGAGTTAGTTCTGAAGCCTTGAGAAAATATTCTCAAGGTAAGAGAACTGGCCTAGGGATAGAGAAGGTCTCTATTATACCAAGGTTTCGTTAACTAGTAATTCAAGTGCTGGAAACCTGAAGTTGGGTAAGCGCTGAGAGAAAAGGTAAGTTGTACCGTATTTGACGGACTACAAGCCGCGACTTTTTTTCAAAAAAAATCGCATTGCGGCTTATAAAAAGATGCGGCTAAAACGTTACCTAAACTTGAATAGCATTCACCTAATGGAAGTCGCCGCGGATTTTCATTTCGCTCGATTAGCGTTTACCGGTACTTTATTAGCTCTCTACTCAAGACTCGGCGCTTTTCTCTTTCTTTCGCGAATCTTCGTTTATCAACAAGTCGTCGTGACAAGATAGCATACAGAGAAACACCGGATGTATCAGGATCTAGCGCATGCGAGATTTCGTTTTTTTGTGTCTCGCGATAGTTGGAGGAGCGAGAGCCGCCATGTTGTGTTTTCGTCTGCTCGAAATGTGCGCAAAAGTCGTAAATCATCCCAAAAAAGCTTATTCTGGGCGGGACTACATGTGTGTGTTGGTTACAAATTGTGTGTGTGTGATATTTTTCTTCAAACTTTTTCACTTTTCTTCTTTGTTTCACTTGTTTATTCTCGGAGCCGATTTCGCCAAATACCGTACTTTCGTTTGCCTGGTTGTTTTGATTGATTGACACGATCTGATTATATATTTTTTCGACGGCGGCTAATATAGTGACGCGGCCTATACGTGGCTCGTCCCAATTTTTTTCTTAAAAGTCGGGGGTGCGGCTGTCTTGTAATCCGTCAAATACGGTACCCGCCCTCTGCCCTTTGTGCGAAAATTGGCACCGCCTATATTGCCGCTAGAAAGAGTGCAGAGAGATCTGAGAAAGTATCCAAAGCTGAATCCCTGAACTGGAGTGCCGTGATTCAGCCTTCAGAGGAAAAGAGGGGTAGGCGCGGTAAAGCCGGAAGCCTATACCATACTGTGACAAGTGTGACATCACTTCGATGGCTTAGCCGAGAAGGCTTGAGAATTTAACAGGGCGAACAAATGCGTACTATCTGCGATGTAGGAGAAAACTCCTAGCACATTGCAAAGTTAAGAAAAAAAAATCCAGGGGCCGCCGCAGTGAAGGCAACAAAAAGAGTGTAGCTCAATGTTAACTCGTGGGAGAAAAAAAAGACCCTGAGAGGCGTAATGCCAAAGTTGAATCACTGAACCACAAGGAATGTGATTCTATTTGTTATTGGCAAAAACATAAATGTTCACTGTCTTTTGCGAATGGGGAAAAAAACAAACCCAATGCTAAAAGCTTCTGTGCCAAACCTAAGTTTCGCACATGATGGTGTCCTTAGTTCTTTCCGTAACCTCTTAAAATGAAACGCTGAAACTATGGAATTTTCTGCGAGTCCTTTGTGTTGCCCAGCGAAAGTCGCTGACAAAAGCCGCTACCGTAAGGGGTAGGCTTCGCTGGAAATGTTCCGTCTGAGAAGTTACGGACAGTGGCTCAGTGACCCTAAAGATTTTTGAGTCAGAATGTGCACCAGTAAGTTGGACATGTTCTGGCGAGCTGTCGGAAAACCAAAGCTTATGACTCATATGAGAAAGAGAGAGATTCCGTAAACCGTAAAAGCTGAGTTTGCCTTAATAGCTTGACCTGTTTTTCGCCGCTTAGGCGAAAAATTAGTGGCCTTAGCAGCTTCATCCGAGAAGGCGGAAAAGAAGAGGTATGCAGCTTCACCATAGATGGGCGTAAATACCGCAAAGCTGCCTAAGCCAGAGGGTCTAACCCTATGTGTGTGCCTGCTTAGCTTCATTATCTTGCCTAATCTGAGGCAGAATGTGGCAAGCTGAAGCAGTTCCCGGTTTCTTGCCAGAAGATGGGGAGGAATGCAACATAGCGTAGACGTGCGAAAACTACCCTGGTGAACACAAAAGCAAAGAGTGCCGAAGTAGATCCGCCTCTTACTTGTACCTTGAGCCAAGCGAAGGCTGACCAAGCAAGCAACGTAAAAGGAGAAGACTAAAGTGACTCAAAGGTGACTTTATCTTGGATCCTAGACCTAGAGAGAAAGAAGACCCTGCGCGCGTGCACGGAATGTGCAAAGAGAAGCGCTGGGAGGCTCAGCTGCTCAGCAGACTTTAGCCAAAGTGGCTAGCAGCGTCATGACATCCGTCTCCCCCGCGTCACGACGAAACTCGAAGTTGACAAGAGCAGAGGAGATGGAGCGCGAGAGGGATCTTTGCAAAGTTTCCGAAAGAGAGGATAACTCGAAAAGATCATGTGCTTATTCCCTCAGAGACAAGAGAGAGGACTCAGTATAAGGTACAGCTCTGTTCTACTGTTCGTCTTCCCTTAGCGTAACCAGTTCCGTTGTGCACGGAAAAGCAGCACGCGGGAGGGCAAGTGTCGATGAGGTAATAAAAGTGGCTGTTGAAGTGAACCTCTGGCAGGTACCCTGAGAGAGAGGAGTGGGATGCTTCACATGAGCAAGCCACAGTTTGACTAAGTCCGACACCGTACTGTAAGCTGCCAAAAGCGGCACTGTGTCAGTCGGTGAGTTGACTTGCCGTAGGTTGAGCTCAGAAACTTGGCCATATAAGAGGCAACAGAGGGAGATTCGCAGATCCAAAAGGAACGCGTTTCTCCCGAACTGAGCGGAAGTCAACCAAAGCTGAAGGTGGTGGTACGGACAAGTTGCCGAAGCAACCACCCCTTCCTCAATGTACAGCGAAACTACTTCCGCTGCCTATGCTAAAGCATGGGTAAACTCGGATAGTAGCCGAAAAACTGGTGTCTTCTTCCTGATCGGAAGCACTGTAATCCGAACCGTAGTCCTGCACATCCGTGCATACCGGAATTCCGCTACCACACTGACTGCTATAGTCTGGTGAAGCTTTACCGGAAGACACCCGTAATGGGGAGCTGTAATAGTCACCGGAAGTTGGTATCTTCTTCGTCTTGAGCGGAAGCGCCGAACTCCGAATCATAGTCCCGCACTTCCGTGCAACCCGGAAGTACACTACCGCCGTGGCTGTGATAGCCAGGCGAAGTGTCAACCGGAAAGGAAGACACCCGAGGGATTTTATACCCAAGCGGTGTCCCCCTAGGGACTGCTTCCTGCCCCCTGGCCCCGTATGATACGAAGGCTGCCGACGGTAGCAAATCCCCTGTTCGATCAAAGACCGAACGCGTATCTGGGCTCCTACCCTGTACCAGCCGCCCGCGCGAGCGGAACGGCGTAGCCAGGGGATCGGAACTTTCACTCTCTGCCCGGCAATCGGGTGGAGCTACTTCCTCCAGGAGAACCCAGCTACTGACGAAGGATAAATACCTTGAACATAGTCAGGCCGAAACCCAGAAGAGGCCTGAGTACGCAGAAGAGAGACTCCATCGCCCGCATCAAATGCAGCATGCACATCGGCCGACGTCACTGTAGCCGAGGGACGGACACGCACCCTGGCCAGGGAACGCGCATCGCCGACACCTGGAGGCAAAGACAAAAAATCTGCCCTAGTCGACGAAAGCTCTGCTGAAAGGGAGGAAACCTGAGAGCTCAAAGAGCAGAGAATAGCGGAAACATCTTGTTTATCACTGACAGAGCTAGAACCGGAAGCAACCGGTACAGATTCTGAAGGCAAAATCGGCATGGAGGGAGATTTAGGCATGTCAATCTTAACATCAAAAGAATGGTTGGACGAAGGGTCTAACACCTTCACAACAGCTTGACTAGAAGACTTACGAGAAGGCTTCTTAACAGGAGAAGTCTCCGCCACTTGCTTAGAACTTTTCTTCTTACCGCTATCCGACATGGCGGACGAAAGCGTGTAAAAAAATGTCTAAGTGCAGAAACGACCTGAGTCAAGCAAAAACGACAGAAAAATGCTAAAATGCTCACCCCAAACACAAAATAAGAGAAGAGGGACGTGCAAGGAAAACCAAGGTGAAGTCTGACCCAAGCAAAAGTCAGACGAAAGGCTGAAAAGCCTAAGCGAAGCAAAGCACGTCCGTAGCCACGAAGCGCTGAGTAGAGAATAAGTTCAATATGGCGGCAAGGTCAGGAAGTCACGTGACTTTGTCCTGTTTATGGGTCAAGGTGGCTTTTTTTTAGAGTTGCCTCCCTTGTTACCAAGGTGATGCGATGCAGCGTTCTAGCACTAGACTGAAGTAAATTGCTATATGTGAGTTGGGATAAGATATGTAATTTAATACAACTTGTGCTGATAGTAAGCGGAAAAAATTAATGAAACAGTCAATTTACTTCTAAGCAGGTGGATACATAAGTTTCTTGGTGGAGGTGGGGATGGTTGGAAAAATGGCAAAAAAACCAAAACTACAACTACATGAAACAATACATGTCATTGTTGTCAGTAGGACCTGCTCTCTGGAAGCACAAGTTTTCAGTACAGTGACAGAATAAAAACACTGACAGGCAGATTAGAATGAACGAACGTCAAGTGAACAAGGTCAAGGCAGCATTTCCTCCATTAGTCCTTAAATGAATCCACAATCAACTGAACGAATCAACGCAATCACCCTCATCTCCACTTGAGCTGGCCTTGTAGGCAAGAGGGAAACTTCTTACTCTTCTCCTTTCTTGGTCATTCACAGCCCACGCTTTGTAACAAGAGCATAAAATAACAATCAAACATTTCTACTCTCATGTCTTCACTATTAGAAGCAGAGAGTAGAATCACAACTGAAAGAAAAGCAAACAGCAACAAGATAAAGAAAAGGTCAAGTTCAAGGTGATCTCTCCCACATTACCAGCTACCAATCTGCAGCTGCACATATAACAATACACAAAATTGTTGCTGAAAGACGTAACATGGGCCATACAAAGTCTGGTTGATTTATTGATGATTTAATTATCATAGGTAGGTGTGTGTGTGTGTGTGTGTGTGTGTGTGTGTGTGTGTGTAGGTGTAGGTGTGGGTGTAGGTGTGGTGTGGTGTGGTGTGGTGTGGTGTGGTGTTGTGTTGTGTTGTGTTGTGTTGTGTTGTGGTGTGGTGTGGTGTGGGTATGTGACTCAATTTTGACTCAGTAATTTAAACCAAAATGCCAGTCTTCATAAAACTTGTAATGTTCAGACACATCTTACAGAGAGGATAAAGGGGAAAAATGAAAGATGACTGACCTTTGAAATGGTCCCTGCGCGTACGCACAAAGCTTGGTCTGACCAGGTGTTCATCAGGCGTGCTGTCTTCTGGCTGCACCTCACTGTAGATGTCATCGGACGCCAGAGGGGAAGCCGACGATGCTCGCTCATGCTCGCTGTCAGAGTACCGACTCTGGTAAAGGTTGGGCTGATCGTACACTGGTTCCGAGTCTGTACTTTGACTAAAAAAAATATACCACACAAAAAACAACTACACAAAGCTCAGGCCTGGGAATGAGTAAAAGTGGTTTGGGAGTAGTGAGATCTCGGCCAGGGTCCAGGGGCAGCGCCCTGGTGGGGGTTCAGGGGGGCGAAGGCCCCCTAAATATTTTTGCATTTTAAGCATTTTTAAGGGCACACAGAGGCTCTTTTCTTACACAAAAAGTAAACATCAATCAAAAGAAAAATGCAGTTCAAGAGGTAACCTTTCCATATTTTAATACTTTTATCCTTGCTCTGGGAAGTAAAAATCAAAAGCTCATTACCTCAAGATGATCTTGCAGCATACTCCATCCAGTGAACAGGTAGTAAGCATAAAATCTAACACCAAACTAAGCATACAAATTCCTACAATGTCTTGAAACATTTGTCTCTGTTCCTGTGAAATCAAGCTACTGTGCATAAAATCCAACACCAAACTCAGCATATAGAGTCCTATGTACACTAAGTCACACACTTTAGAGAGAGGGCGCAGCTATAAGCCCAAAAAAACCTGTCAATTCTCTTCTGTTTCTTGGCAGAGGATTCTTGGCTAGACTGGCAGTCAAACTGCTTAGAGTGCTGAGCCTTTGACTGTGTGGCACTGTCCATCAGCAAACGCTTGCCTGCTGCTTTTGACTGAGCAGGACCTGGCTTGGCTCCAAGAGCATCCTTTTTATTTTCCCTCACCTCTCTATTGTTAACTTTTCGGTTATCATTTTCAGTTGAAGCTTTGGCCATGTTCTTTAGCCACAAATCCAACTGTCAAGGCATGGATATTATCTCTTCGGTCAGGCAGAGGAACCAGGGGCTCAAGGTGTACCTCAGTCTCTTTCTGTTTCACATTCTTGAACAGGGGGTGGACACCATAATCGAAAATTTTAAAAGTAAATTTTCATTTGATTAATATACTTACCCGAATCACATATAGCATTGACACAGTCTGAGATGCTAAGGTCTGAAGAGGCTACCCGTCTAACATTTTTAAAGGGAAGCAACCCCATCACCAAAAGGGCTAAAAATAGCCATGGTAATGAGCCATACTCTGAGAGTTACCTCCCATTGGTATGTACAACATCACTACCCCTATCACCACGTGTCCAAGATCATACGGCTTTAAAGAACTAACAAGTCGCGTAAGGCGAAATTACTACATTTAGTGAAGCTGTCGAACTCACGGGATGAAACTGATCGCACTGTATTTTTTCACCAAGACAGTACAGCTTCGTCAATCCCCGCGTGAAGGAAATCGCTCACCTCCCACGTGCAAAACGTAGTGATATTGACACGCCAGATTAGCGCGGTAGCGTATTGTGCTAAGCAGGAAAGCGCGCTTTTCTGTATTCTTGTTAACTTTCTGAGCTTGTTTTGAATACAACCTATCATATCTATATGTTTTTGGAATAAGGAAATGATAAAGAATAAGATGAAATCATTTTTGGATCGATTTCTTAAATTTTAATCGTGAGACTAATTAATCTATTTTCGTTAATTGTGATCACATTTTAAGAGTAAACATGACATATGTATATATTTTTAGATTCAGAATGCGATGAAAAATACGATGCAATCAATTTTAAATCTGTTTGCGAAAAATCAATTTTAATGACAACTTTAATGAGCAAACTCATTAATTAATTTTTAAGTCTCCAATCTGAAATGCAATACCAAAGTCCGGGCGTCGTCAAAGATTACTTGACCAAAATTTCAACCAAATTGGTTGAAAAATGAGAGCGTGACAGTGCCGCCTAAACTTTCACGAAAAGCCGGATATGACGTCATCAAAGACATTTATCAAAAAAATGAAAAAAACGTCTGGAGATACCATACTCAGGATCTCTCATGTCAAGTTTCATGAAGATCGGTCCAGTAGTTTTCTCTGAATCGCTCTACACACACACACACACACACACACACACACACACACACACCACGACCCTCGTCTCGATTCCCCCCTCTACGTTAAAACATTTACCGTATTTGACGGATTACAAGACGCACCGTTTTATAAGCCGCACCCCCGACTTTTAACAAAAAAATTGGGACGAGCCACGTATAGGCCGCGTCACTATATTAGCCGCCGTCGAAAAAAATATAATCAGATCGTGTCAATCAATCAAAACAACCAGGCAAACGAAAGTACGGTATTTGGCGAAATCGGCTCCAAGAATAAACATGTGAAACAAAGAAGAAAAGTGAAAAAGTTTGAAGAAAAATATCACACACACAATTTGTAACCAACACACACATGTAGTCCCGCCCGGAATAAGCTTTTTTTGGGATGATTTATGACTTTTGCGCACATTTCGAGCAGACGAAAACACAACATGGCGGCTCTTGCTCCTCCAACTATCGCGAGACACAAAAAAACGAAATCTCGCATGCGCGCGAGATCCTGATACATCCGGTGTTTCTCTGTACGCTATCTTGTCACGACGACTTGTTGACAAACGAAGATTCGCGAAAGAAAGAGAAAAGCGCCGAGTCTTGAGTAGAGAGCTAATAAAGTACCGGTAATCGCTAATCGAGCGAAATGAAAATCCGCGGCGACTTCCATTAGGTGAATGCTATTCAAGTTTAGGTAACGTTTTAGCCGCATCTTTTTATAAGCCGCAATGCGATTTTTTAAAAAAAAAAGTCGCGGCTTGTAGTCCGTCAAATACGGTAGTCAAAACTTGACTAAATGTAAAAAACCATAAGCGGGGTAGGTGGGAGGGCATAAACTATGTGATTCGGGTAAGTACATTAATCAAATGAAAATTTACTTTTAACATTTTCGATTAAATTACATATTCTTACTCCGAATCACATATAGCACATAGCTTCAACAAGGCGGTGGGAAAGAAAAATCTAACTCACTCTAAAAAACCTTGCCAGAAACTGGCCCGCTGCCAACAAGTCAGGAAGGGACCCGAGAATCATCCTGATTGACAGCCAAGATGTCTCTCAGGCAAAACTTGCTAAAGACAACTTCAAAGAGCCAGTAAGCTGTGCCCAGCACTTCGTCCAAACCCCTGGACCGTAAAAACGGCACAGGAAGAGACCCCAAGCCCTGGATTAAATGAACCCGAGCCGAGTAGAGGGGAAAGACAATCTGCCCCCCCCCCCCTTTCTATTGTAAGGAAATGCCAATGCCCGACAAGGCCTGTGAGATAGGGGTCAGCTCAAGAGAAGAGTGACCGATCTCCACCCAAAGAAAGAGAGAGACACCTTTCTTTCTTTCTTTATTTGGTGTTTAACGTCGTTTTCAACCACGAAGGTTATATCGCGACGGGGAAAGGGGGGGAGATGGGATAGAGCAACTTGTTAATTGTTTCTTGTTCACAAAAGCACTAATCAAAAAATTGCTCCAGGGGCTTGCAACGAGAGAGACACCTGAGTACAAGGTACCAGAGTCCAACTCGATGGGAACAACTCAATAAAGAGCATAAGCATTCCTAAAGTTCCAAGAACGTGAAGAAACGCTCACCCTCCAAGGCACTCTGTACTGCTTCTCTGCGTTAGAGTCCAATCTAACCAAGGCAAGAATCATAGTACTCCTGGGTAGTGACAGAAAAAACGTCAAAGAAAAACCTGACTGCGATCTTTGACATCATCACCCATAAAGCATGCTTGAGAAGGGTACCGTAACCAGCAGTCTCGCTGCCCTCAAAAGAGATGGTCACCAGTTATCCTCTACCCGTTCATGCAAAAGCAGAGAGAGATAGTACGAGGAAGCAGCTACTTACAATTGTGCGTAAGCAACCAAAAGTGCGGAAGTCACAGCGGTCGAAGCCTGGTGTGACCGGTGACCATGAACAAAATGGCTAAAAGCCATAGTGTCCGCAGTTCAGTCTGCTTGTAGGTAATTGAATGTGAATCAAGAACCCAAAACAGAAAACAAGACTGGTAAGCATACACGGAAAACAGTGAAACCGACCCGTCAAAAGCCTCCCGAGACAAAGTGTTCTCAGGAAAAAACTGGAAGTTTACCTTCGCGGCCAAATCAAGAGCCTTCCTGAGTTTGGGCGAAAAACCAGAACGCGTCTGTCTACCTCTGAAAGACTGAGGGCCTGACGCAGAGATCAACGGGCAAACGCCGAAGTCATAGTTGCCTGTGGTAGAAGGGTGACTGTAAAAGGAAACCCGACCTAACAGAAGTCGTTCTGACTCACCTCATGCTCAGGATGAGGGTGAAGAAAGAAAGATTAAAAATCCGCAGTCACAGGAACCGGAAATGCCATAGTCACACAGCGAAATGCAGGAGACAATTGCACAGGCCAAGCAAGGCTGAGAGCCGTGATGCCCGTAGGACAGCCATTGTTCCGAAGTACCCACCGTATGCAGGTAAACGAAAGAAACGAAAGTTTCAGCTGCCAAAAAAGATGCTGGGCTATGAGCCCACAGCAAAGAAACCGGAACATTAGCTAGCCCTCTGCCAGAAGGAGAGGACTAGCCAAAACTGACAGAGATGGAAAGCCATAAAGGATGACTCCTCAAACCTACATTGCCAAAGACAATGCCCCCTCAGAAAATCTGTATGTTACCTCCGAGGCCAACTCAAGCGCACCTTAAGTTTGGACGAAACACCAGAACAAGTCTGATCGCTAGAGAAAGACAGAGTCGGACTCGGCGAAAGACAAACAAGGACCACATAGGTCAGCCGTTGTTTCTAAGAAACCCTGACGTAACTATGACGTCGGTAAGAGAAACAACCTCTCCAGCTAGCCGGAAGTGCGACAGAAGCAGCAGCCCGTGGCTGAAACGACTGTTACACTGACTGAGGCCGGAAGCCAGTATACCCGAAGGCCAGCCCTAGATCCGACCAAAAGAGACCTCAGCGGGAGCTCGAGCTGGTGGACCTAGCTCGCTGTGTTAAAATCAGACTGATGCATAAGAATAAAAATATGCACCCGTCAGATCGATTGAAGTCGCCCGACCTCACAGTCCCACAATCCATTGGCTGTGTATAGAGACCATCCAATGCGAAAGTGCCCGGGAGGGGACCTCCCGCCATCACTAAAGTGAAGGGCGGAAGGTGGGGTGAGATCGGGAGCACTTCATTGGAGGTGGGGCTTGCCGTTAGAGAAGCCCCTCCCCCTTCCCGAAGCAGTTCTTTTCTCGAACCACGAAAACCAGGATGAGCTTGCTCTTAGGCTGCCAGTTTGGGTTGAGCAGAGGACTGGGCCTGCTTCTGTTGAGTAGGCTTGCTCTGTTTCAACCCTTGTAGAGAGAAGTCGGAGAACTGATGTCCTCTGTTCGACTGGATCTCCTTTTGTCTAGCGTCAAGCGCCAAATGACCAAAAAGAGACCCCTCTACCACCGGAGATGCTCTCAAGGAGTTTCTCGTACCTGATCCGTGAACTGCGAGTGCGAGAAGAACAAATCCCTCCGACACCAAACTGCGTGAGCAAAGTGAAGGGAGGATAGTAGCATCTGCTCTTCATTCACCCTAGCAAAGGCTGAACGAAGAGTGAAGACGTCATCAGCATCCTGATCTACACTGAGTGTAAACAGATCGAGCTAATCGGTCAAAAGAGTTCTGATGATCGTCTCCGAAAGGATACAAGTTCCAAAAACTGACGTCCTACCTCCTCTGAAGGGACAAGGGTGTGTTCTGGTACTGACACAACCGAGTCCCTCATAATCTGTTTTACCAGCAGAGGAAGCAATTCCTGCGTCACCAGTAAAGGTGACCGCGGAAGAGCAAAGGACGAATGCAAGTTCCGACAAGAATTAGGCAAGATGAACTTCCAAAACACAGAAGGAACAAAAGTAGAAGCCTGTGTAGCCGTAGCTAGCCAAGGCTGAGCCTGTTCCGGAACTTGCCTTGAGGAACAAGAAGAGGAACAGGGACAGAAGGAATACCACTTCAGGCATGAGATGGCTTCGCCAAAACCTGCGAAAGATGGTATGCCACAGAAGGGGACTCTTCGAACTGGAAGCAGGAATCCTCCTCCTTCGCGGAACGGAAGTCTGACATCGCCGAAGGGGCAACCAAAGAGGAAGCCGAAACAGCTGATGCACCTTCCGGAAAATAACGGGAAAAAACCGCCATCGGTGAATAATTAGGCCTAGGCGATAATCGTCGGAGATCGACAGCCAATCAAACGCGACCCATGATACTGCTATGTGTTCACGCGAGTGCTGGGGTGCGAATGCACTGACTTCAGACGCAGACAGCTTCAGCTGAACGGTTCATACCACCACCCCCCCCCCCTTTTTTTTTTCAACGAATTTGCATCGATCTCAAGAATTGTCTGTGAGCTAAGGAAAATATCGGAATTCCGATAAAATTCGGACCAGTCCCATGTCTGCTTATACCCTGACTGGTGTGAGGGTAAGGAAAAGCCGAGTGAACGTCCGAAGCCGACGGAACTGAATGGACGGAAGCCATCCCACCCGAAGGGTGGAGTGACGACTGCTCCGGCCGAGGTGAACCTGAATGCTCGAAGGCCGGCCGCTGTTCCTCACTCACCGACATCCGTACGGAAAGACCAGGAAGAGGAACAGTGTATCCGGACGAAGCCGGAAATGCAACCGACGAAGCCACAAAATGCGGAAACGAGGATTGCGTAGACTGAGGCCGGAAGCCATAAAGCCCGGAGGACAGTCTCCGGTCACCCCCAGCACTGACCACGGAGTGAACAAGTGGTGGGGGACCTATGCTTCCGGTGGGAACCGGAAGCGCAGCAGCCGTCCCTTGCTCTGAAACGTCTGTGAACGCGTAGAACTTCGGGGGAGACAGAGCAGAAGTTTTTGTGTATCCGGACGAAGCCGGAAATGCAACCAACGAAGCCGCACAATGCGGAAACGAGGGCTGCGTAGACTGAGGCCGGAAGCCATAAAGCCCGGAGGCCAGTCTCCGGTCAACCCCAGCACAGACATCGGAGTGTACATGTGGTGGGGGACCTATGCTTCCGGTGGGAACCGGAAGCGCAGCAGCCGTCCCTTGCTCTGAAACGCCCGTGAACGCGTAGAACTTCGGGGGAGACAGAGCAGAAGTTTTTGTGTATCCGGACGAAGCCGGAAATGCAACCAACGAAGCCGCACAATGCGGAAACGAGGGCTGCGTAGACTGAGGCCGGAAGCCATAAAGCCCGGAGGCCAGTC
The DNA here is from genome assembly GCF_037325665.1 of Littorina saxatilis. NCBI lineage: Eukaryota > Metazoa > Mollusca > Gastropoda > Littorinimorpha > Littorinidae > Littorina > Littorina saxatilis. The sequence goes on along the minus strand of NC_090251.1, from coordinate 19,839,144 downwards.
TCCGGTCAACCCCAGCACAGACATCGGAGTGTACATGTGGTGGGGGACCTATGCTTCCGGTGGGAACCGGAAGCGCAGCAGCCGAGAACGGCTGCCGCCCTTGTTCTGAAACGCGCGAGCCCACGGGGGAGACATCGGGGGAGACAGAAGAGAAGAATGCAAGTTGTGAAAGTGCCCCAGAGAACTGTCTCCCAAAAGGGAGCGTCCGGTCGCCTCACGAGGGCTGTTGGACCAGTTCAACTTACCGTCCATGCCGACCACGGCAGTAGACGACGAAAAACAGGAAGCTGATCCCCGGAAAACGTCACAGACGGCAACGTCACAGAACGCCAAGGAACGAGCGTCACCCACGGACGGGGGAAAAACGACGCTGGCAAACGGCGTAGAATGCAATTCTTCTCTCCCAAACTGCGGAACTCTGGAAATAAAGAGCTAAGCAGTATAGACACCAGGGCACCATGCTCCGATGCCTAAAAGAGGGAAAGCAAGAAGAAAAGAAGTCAAAGACATACTTAACTGCCCCCAAAACACATGTTCAATTGGGGCATAATAATTAACGGACATAGCGGTATTACATGCTTAGTTCGAAACAACAACAATTACCAATGGTCTGGTGGATCCATGACATAAACCTTGCCATGTTTATCACTGTCAGCCATGCTGACCCACAAAAATGGCGGCCAAACAATAAGTTACTGGAAATTTACAAGTCCAAACGGACGAAAAGTCAGCAACTACAGCGAAATTCCTGTCAAACTAATGACCAAAAAGGAAAGAGCTTACCAACTAACGAAGCAGAAAGCAAGTAAGGAGGTAATATAAGATTTACCTCACCATTACATAGGCCTTGCCACATTTTATCGCTGTCAGCCATGCTGACCAACAAAAATGGAGGCCCAACAATAAGTTACTGAAAAATTTACAAGTCTAAAAACGGACGAAAAGTCAGCAACTACATCAACATTCTTGTCAAAATAATGACCAAAAAGGAAAGAGCTCACCAACTAACGAAGCAGAAGGCAAGTAAGACGGGTAAGTGGCAGGTGGGTGTCAAACAAACACCAAACAGCACAGCCACGAGAGAGCCAAAAAATCAACAACCTTCTCTCAAGAGCTGAAAAAGTCGTATGATCTTAGACACGTGGTGATAGGGGTAGTGATGTAGTACATACCAATGGGAGGTAACTCTCAGAGTATGGCTCATTACCATGGCTAGTTTTAGCCCTTTTGGTGATGGGGTTGCTTCCCTTTAAAATCTCAGACTGTGTCAATGCTATATGTGATTCGGAGTAAGAATATGTAATTCAATTCAATGTATCCGCGGGAGGGTTTCCTGGGAGAGACGAGTTGGACGCTTGGCTTGTAACTTTTTCGAGATGAATGTCGGTTGAACAGTGCCTTGGAATTGCGTCGAAACCCTTGTTTGAATAGTTGATTTTCTTTCTACAAAGGACACAGTAGCATCTGTTTGGCGAAGTTTTTTTATCCAGGTGCCATACCGGGTTGGTTTGAACGCCTGTGTATCTTTCTGCGTTGGCTTCTCGAATGTAAAATCACGATCGACCCACGCCCAATTCCACTTGTAACGCATTCCTTCATCGCTGAAAGTGCCCCCTCGGTCAACAACATCTGTCCTGAAGGCCATTTCTTCCACAGTTTTCAAATATCTGATTCTGTCCTAGGCGCAAAGACTCTGTGATTGAAGCACATGGTAATAACGACGCGTTCAGGCTGGAAATGCCTGTTAGCTTGAGCGAATGGTATGATCGTAAACGGACCAAGTAGGAATCGCAACCGTTTGAGAATTTTTTTTTTTTTTTTATAGCAAACAGTGGTTTTGTCGTAGCAGAAATTCAACTCGTCGCAATTAGAAAAGGAATTCGTCGTATTTACGACGAAAGACGTATCATTCCCAGGCCTGAAAGCTTTAACTGTCTCAGCCAAGATAGGGACTGGCCTTGGCTTGCCACAGTAATAAGGGGAAATATAACACACAGTCAAAGCAAAGCAAATAAAAAGAGTATCAAACATTTTTTCCCCATACAGACGGCTGATATGGATGTTAATACATATATGCAACTTTGAGCCTAAACATTTTCACAGATATGATATTGATGTTCTGAAATAGTTTGCCTTGATAATACATCTGCTTTCCTGTTTTGTGTGTGTAAAGGAGTGGGTAAATTATGTCCCGGCCTTAAACCTACTCTTCATGTCGTTTTGAAACTGCAAAACTCAGGATGCACACAGTGTTATTGACAAATAAAATGAAAAAAAATGAAAACCTGCATGGCAGTATACCTGTTACTGGTGCTACTTTTGGCTGTCTGATAGGTGTCGTAGTACTTGGGCAGTGGGGCTGGAGGCCGACGGTCCATGTAGGTCACACGGTCATCTTCATATGCTGGAGGACATGGTTCATCCACCGGTACCATGCATGCTGCTTCTGACTGTTCTCGCAGTTCCAACACCTCGCGGAAAAAGGGCAGGTAGGCTGCTGCTGTGGACAACAACACCCATGGCTGTATCAGTGATGTTCTACAACCATAGCTAACTCTACACATGATACAGTGACTGTATCCAGGGCTAACACACACAAAAGTGAAAAACCTGAAAGGCCAGGGTCCACGGCGGCATGCTGAAGCTTTTTTTAAATTTTATCTTGTAGAGGCAAAGAACAGCCTCTCCTGGTACGAAAATGAATGTTAATAAATTATAGAATAATACACATGTTGCCTCCATCAACCATCCAAACTAAAACAAATAAGTTTTGTTTAAAATTTTACTTTAAGAAACCGGATTTACCGGTTTTAAAGTTAAAAAAAAACACGGATTTTCGGTGAGAATCGGAGGTGTTAGCCCTGTTTATTACCAATTCAGTGCCCCAAATGGCTTTTTGACCAATCAGGATGGATTCTAGGTGACCCTCTAAATGTTATAACGTTCAGGCAGGGACCCTTTTTGTTTATCAAACTAAAAATTAACAAGACAAAGTAAAAATTTAAATCAACAATATCAGCGTGATTTATTCTAAAGAATGACACTTCAAATGCTGTCAGATAATACTCTCTTTATCTAAAAAAAATACCGAAATCGAAAATTTTTAATTAAATTTTCATTTGATTAATATACTTACCCGAATCACATAATAGCATTGACGCAGTCAGAGATGCTAAGGTGTCTGAAAAACGCTATCCCGTCTATAGTATAAGGGAAGCAACCCCTACAAAAAAGTAGCAAGCTTGCCACACAGGGTTACCTCCCGTAGTGTGCACTACGTCACCTACTGTACCCACACATGATATCCTCATTCGACTTCTAGAATACATAGAAACTAAAAGCGGGGAAGGTGGGAGGGAATTATCTATGTGATTCGGGTAAGTATATTAATCAAATGAAAATTTAAATAAAAAATTTTCGATTAAATTACATATTCTTACTCCGAATCACATAATAGCAGATAACTCCAACAAGGTGGTGGGTAAGATCAAAAAAGTTCAAACTCACTCTTATGTTCTGGAGAGGCATTGCCCCGCTGCCACCAAGGCAGGGAGGGACCGTGATCCCTCCCGGCAAACCGCAGCGATGCCTCTCTGGTAGATAATTAATACAGACGTCGTCCGAGCGCCAGTAGGCTGTGCGCAAGACGTCGTCTAATCTCCGAGACCGTAAAACGGCCAAGGAGGAGGCCCATGCCCTGGATTCGTGTACTCAGGCTGAGTCGAGGGGGAAGACAGGCTGAGCCCCCCCCCCCCCCCCCTTCGTGACAGGCTCCCATATAGGCTTGCTTAATGAGAGCCTACACCCACCTGGCCAAGGTAGTCCTCGTAATGGCCCTATCCAGAGACGTGTTCAGAGAAATGAACAAGAGCTTCTGCGAGCTCGAACGAATAGGTTGGATGCGCGCCAGATAGGCCTCCATGGCCCTAACCGGACAATTAACCATATCCGGGTCGCCCTGCGCCCAAAATATGGGAGAGCGGCTTCACCAGAACTCACGGTGAAGGCTGGCCTGGTGTCTGGTTCTTGGCCAGAAAAGCCTCGCGAAAACGCAAGGACCAGGAACCATCCTGCTCCCAGGCAATGTCCTGAGGACTGCCGGACAGAGCGTGGATTCCGCTACCTCTGCGAGCAAAGGCCAGAAGTAGCAGGAACAGAGCCTTACGTGTAAGGCTAGAGAGACTGGAGTCTCCCAGAGGCTCAAAGTCCGCCAAGGGTAAAAACCCTAGGACCAGGAAAAGGTCCCGCGTGGGCAAAGAAGAGCGCTTGACGTCCTCGAGGGACGCGCCCTTAAAAACTCCAGCGACGACTCCACTAACGTTGATGGTATGACCAATCTGTTTGAGAGTCGAGGCGATCGCTGATCTACGACCTCCAAAGAGGAGGAGGAAGTCAGCCAATGCGAAAGTGCCCGTGCAAGGCCCCCCGCCATCACCAAGGTGGAGGGCGGGGAGAGGGGGTGAAGCCGGGAACGCCTCATTGGGGGTGGCATCAGAGGCCAGGTTGCCGAAGAGAGAACCGTCCACCAAGGGTGACGATCTGAGTGTGTTCCTCGTCGACTCCTCAGAAAACTGGGAGTGGGCGAGAAACAAGTCCCTTCTGCACGAGACCGCATGAAACAGTGCAGAGAGGACAGCCTCATCTGTTCCTCGTTCACCCTTGCCAGTGTGGAGAGGAGTGTGGACACGCCCTCCGCGTCCTGCTCTTTACTAAGGGTAAAGGGCGCCAAGGAATCTGTCAGGGCGCGAGAAAGCGCCCGCAGGAGAGTCTCGGAAATGGAACTGAGTTCCAAAAGCTGTCGGCCCACTTCCTCGGAGGATAGGAGAGTCTGCTCAGAGAGCGGCAGAACAGAATCCTTCCTCAACGGCTTCGTAACAAGCGGAAGAAGCTCCGGCGTGACCGGTAACGGCACACGCAGTAGGGCAAAAGACGACAGCCGGTTCCGTGACGACCTTGGCCAAGGCAACTTCCTCTGAGCCGCTAAGGGCACGAAGGAGGAAGCCTGCGCAGGAGCGGCAAGGTATTCCACCGCCAGATCCGGAGCTGAACCGTGAGGAACCAGCAACAGAACTGACACCGGAGGCAACCCGCTGCCTGAAGGAGCGGGTTTGGCGAAAAGACGAGAAAGTTGAAAAGCTACTGATGGTGCACACCTTCTCAGCCGCGCTGTGCAGGTCAGAATTCGGTTCGCGGCCTAGCTGACCCAGTTGTTCCTGCCAGTGCGCCCGCACTGACTGGTTACCAGGGCAATGGAAATTCAAAATGGCGGCCAGCAGAATATCACTATCTCTGGCGAGTGCTGTTTCTGGGAGATTTACAACACATTCCCTTCATTCTAATGCCCCACTATCTTGCACCAGTCTGTCAGCCAGGCAATTAGCTTGCTGTGTGTCCAGCCAGGGATGTTTATCCCCACTGTAATTGATAGTAGGCAGCTTCAAGTGAAACTGGCCCCTTGGCACTAAGCAGGAAATGGACTCCAGATGTTAAAACAAATGCCCCCATATCTCAGTTCCCTCTAATCTTGTAGCTTTGCTGGAACTTAGACCTGTTGGCAGAGTTGCTATGCTGCTGGTTGCAATAAACAGTTCTAGGGAAGCAAGACTTGCCTGTGGGGAAAAAGGGGGGAAGGGGGGGGGGGGGGGTCATGGGTTTGGTCAGTACTTTGGGACGAGTGTCTACTCCCACTCACTGTGCTCTCTGTTCTGTGGAAAGCAAGCACTACTGGAATGAATATGTGCCTTATCTAAAGGAAAGTGAATGTGTTGGTATCTGTGCTGTTTTATTTTGTTGTTTTTGTGTGGACTGTGCTTATTTTGATGCCAATACAATGGAGAGCAGGTGTATTGGATTAGCAGTTATTCATTCTACTTTCTGGTGCAAAGGTAAGGCTTGCTTCATTCATTCTGCTTGCTGTACTGTGTTTAGCATGCTTGTTGCATCTAAAACAAAACTGTATCATGTCTGTAGTAAAAGTGTGTATGACGCTATTTTTCAATGATGACAAACTTCTGTGCTAACACTTTCAAAACACACCAAAGCACCTCAATCATTTAGTACTGATAAATACTTCTTACCAAATTCAAATGGGATTACAATTGCATTGAGTGGTATCTGCAGAAATCGATCTGGTCATGTGTCAAATTTCAAGAAAAAAATGCAACAAACGGCTCAGCTATCATTAAATAAAGTTGTAAGTAAGAGTATTACAGCTACGGTCAGACAGGGCAGTTTGTTGCTGGCACTGACCCTCAGCTGACTGGCTGGCTCGCTGTGTGCAGCTGGCTGGGCTATTTATAGATGGCTGCTCTAGATAACCGAATTCTCAGTGCTGGAAAGGTGTGGGTGATTCTTCAAACCGGAAGTAGCTATCTTCCTCTTTCGCCAACCGGAAGTCAGCCATCGCCGACGGCCGGACGCCGAAGACGAAGTTCCTTCCGGAAAATAGCGTGAAGGGACTTCCGCGGCAGCTTCGAGCGTAACCCTGAAGCTGGCCGGAGCCCTCGAGAGCGTCTGCTCATCGTCAACGGACCTGGAGTCCGAAGCGACAACCGAAGGGGATGGCTCAAAGCCAAAAGAACCCAACAAGTGACGCTGAGAGGGGAGGCCTGAAGCCTGAAGTCCGTCCTGTTGGCAATCAATGGTACTCATATCCTGACTGAGAGGAAGTTGAGAGGCATCGAAAACCGAAGACAGTGGTAGAGAGGAGCTAGCGGCCACCACCGAAGTGTGTGGATGCTGCTGTCCCCACAGAGGCACGAAGCCTGTATGCCCAGAGGGCGAGCCATGTCCAAAATTCACCGGCGACCAAACGGCAGCAGCGGGAACTGAACCGGAAAATCCGGGAGGAGCCGGAAGTGCAGAAGCAACAGCAGAGCTATGTCATAGCTGGTGCTGAGGAGCCTGCGAGCTGAAGCCCGGAAACCCTAGGCCGGAACCGGAAGTGACAGTAACCTGTGCACTACCCGTTTGACCTACACTTCCTGCCAAAGCAGGAAGCGAAGCTGCCGGAAACGGCTGCTGAAAAAGGGTAAGGCTCGAACCGGAAGGGACCATGGGCTGTCCGCAACCGATGAACCAACACTTCCGGCAGAAGCCGGAAGAGAAGCTGTCGCGAACGACTGCTAACGTATAGCGCAGCTCGAGCCGGATGGGACCATGGTCTGTCCGCTTTCCGACGAGGCACTACTTCCGGGAACCGGAAGAGCAGCTGCCGAAAACGGCTGCTGCGGGCACATACCTTGTACTGGCCGCATCCCCGAAGGGACATGCTCAGGTGCACTCCCGCAAGCGGAAGCCACCGAGTGCCGGCCAAGAAGAGAAACTTGTCCCAGCGAGTGGAGTCCAGAGACATCACGGGCGCCAGAAGACTGGGCCGACGATCCGGAAACGCAAGTGAGCGGCGAAGACCCGGGGAAAAACATCCGGAATCCGAAGACGCCAGCGTCACCAGAGAAGCCAACGAGCGAGGGTCGCCTACCCCCGGGAGGGAGAAGGAGCTGGCCACTGGGTCCGCACGCAAAATGTGCACGGACGAGGGTACGGATCTCTGGAAGCAAAGCAGAAATAAGACTAGCCACCAGAGCGCTAGACTCTGGTGTAGACCAAGGGTAGAACGGACGCACTAGCGGCCGAACCTGACGTCTGAGAGCCAGAAGGAGTCTCCTCCGGCACCGAAATAGGCACCGAAAAGACAGAGTTAGGCTTAGGATCAGAAACATGCAATATGGGGTTCTTAGCAGAAGACGTGGAAGACGAGGATTGGGCTTACCAGGCCCTTGCCCTTACCCTCGGCCTCCCCCCCCCCCCCCCCCCCCCCCCGTTTTTTCTCACTATCCGCCATACCGACGACGTGAGAAAGTAAACTACTGAAAAGTAACAAAGTCTCAAGGACGTAAACTTCAGCAGAACCGAAACTAGCACTAGAATACAAGCCACCAAAGGTAGCTACAACAACATGCTACTGGCAAAAAACGTTCAAAGTCCGAGCACGGACCCAAACATACCAGTATAAACAACACGTGCTAGAGAAAAAATGGCGACCAAAATGGCGGCCACAACAACAAACTACTGAGCAAATTTATAAGTCCAGAGGACGTAAAATTTTCAGCAGAATGAACAATGCAAAACAACAATGCAAGGAACAATCTCACCAGCTAGAAACAGCTAGGAGCAGACGGGGAACCAAGGCCGGTGGGTGTCAAGCAGACAGCAAACCGACCAGGAGCGAAATCAAGAACGACCTGTCTCTCTGGCTGAAAGGAGTCGAATGAGGATATCATGTGTGGATACAGTAGGTGACGTAGTGCACACTACGGGAGGTAACCCTGTGTGGCAAGCTTGCTACTTTTTTGTAGGGGTTGCTTCCCTTATACTATAGACGGGATAGCGTTTTTCAGACACCTTAGCATCTCTGACTGCGTCAATGCTATTATGTGATTCGGAGTAAGAATATGTAATTTAAAGCGAGTTTCGTCGGTGGGTGCTCTATGGAACAGCAAGGCACCGCCCATCCTCTGAGTGTGCAATGCCGACCCGCTCACTTGAAATCTAAATGATCAAAGTTCGGAAAAATCAACTGAAATTGCGTCACTCGCTTTACGTCAAGTGTATCGTTACGTCATTTCCCATCCGTCTGTAGTCGGTTCTAAATCTGTCGCTCTCTGTTCAACAAGAAAAAGCGAAACGCATATTCAACATGGTTTATCTTGTGAGGTTGTTGTGTGTCAAACGCATTTGACCTGTGAATATTCATCACGTCAGGTGTGTTACTCTGATTGGCTGAACCAGGTCATGGGAATTCTTTGACTGACAGGCATAATCAGGTAGGAGCGCTCAAGTTCACATTGCGGCTGTTCTGTCTAATTCGCGGGGTTGCTTCGAAATTTCTTTTGGTCGAATTAAACGGTAATAAAACCGTTATTTCTAATATGCTGACTGTTAGCAAATGATAATAGACATGTCTCACAAACGATATCAGCATTCGCCTAAAAGGCTCATGCTTGTTATCTTTTTTCTCAACATGTCTGTTATCATTTGCTAACAGTCAGCATATTAGAAATAACTCATAGTATCAGTGATGTCCTACCACCATAGCTAACTCTACACACATTACCGATACCATGACTGTATCAGTGATGTTCTACCACCATAGCAGGGGCTCACATCCACGTCAGACATCGGACATACACAGATATTTTTTCCAAATGTCCTATACATTTTTCATGCAAGAGGACATATGTCCTATTGTTTTTGTCACTTAGTGGTCATTTTCCGATTATGCTTTCATTTGATCCGGACATTGTTAGTACTTTCCGAGTGACTGGGTGGCCGAGTGGTAACGCACTTGCGCTCGGAAGTGAGAGGTTGCGAGTTCGACCCTGGGTCAGGGCGTTAGCAATTTTCTCCCCCCTTTCCTAACCTAGGTGATGGGTTCAAGTGCTAGTCTTTCGGATGAGACGAAAAACCGAGGTCCCTTCGTGTACACTACATTGGGGTGTGCACGTTAAAGATCCCACGATTGACAAAAAGGTCTTTCCTGGCAAAATTGTATAGGCATAGATAAAAAATGTCCACCAAAATACCCGTGTGACTCGGAATAATAGGCCGTGAAAAGTAGGATATGCGCCGAAATGGCTGCAATCTGCTGGTCGATGTGAATGCAAGATGTATTGTGTAAAAAATTCCATCTCACATGGCATAAATAGATCCCTGCGCCTTGAGTCCGAGTCTGGAAATACGCGCGCGATATAAGACTTCATATATAACTTTCCAATTTACTGTACAGCAGTCTCTGCAATGTACGGCCCCCGGCGTGAGCGGCCACCTGACATGTACGGACACATTTGCTCGGCACAGAGTGTTTTCCTTCTATATTTGCCCCCCCCCTTTTAAACGGACACCTGCAAAACGTGGACACGGACACTAATTTTCAGTCCCAACAGCAGGTCATACCTGCAAAGTACGGACAGACCATCGTCAAATTTCCACCACACCAAAATCGATAACACAGCAAAGGCGTGATGACAGTCTCTGTTAACTTGGGTGCACGTGTACCCATCAGGAGGGGGTTAGTTTGGATCAGGAGTGGAGTACACGCACTTTCTTGCTTTCAAATGCGAAGATGCCAACATGAAACTGCACTATGCTCTTTATTCTTGTCTGTTGGACGTAAGCAACAGAAGCCACAGTCGATGAAGGCCCTCCGAGAAAGAGTGAAAAATCGGCCACCGTTCTCAGCATCGCGTCTGTGTGTAACCTCTTTCATTGACAAGATACTCTTGTTTCCCCGCAGCCTTGACCAGTGAGTCGGTTACCTAATCTGTGAACCCTTCAGTTGTGTTGCTTTGTCAAAAGTTAGACACAGTCAACTGGTTTTGCTCTGAGTGAACAGTGCAGCTGGCCTCAATTAGCCGGTGACACCTCTCTGGCCACAGCACCAAACAGTACATGGCTGGGGGGAGGGGAAGAGAGAGGGGGGGGGAGACGGGGGGGGGTAGCTGGCTAAACTCAGTGGGGTGTCCGGTGTCACTGCATGTCAGCAGGAAGAGCATTGGAGAGAAATAGAGAGGTGTACTCTTCCAAACAATTTCCAAGGATCAGTTGTCAGGGCTTAGGGTAGGAGAGTGAGAGCGGTGTTGTGTACAGTGTATTTCCCACTGAAGAGTGAAAAGTCACTGCCACAAGATCGGCATGCAGTCAATAAAGCCAGACAAGAAGAATGATTATGACATGCAGCTCTATCTGCTGGTTTTTATTCAAACTGGTTTTCAACGCTTATTCTCACAAAGCATCTGCACACCTGCCTCTGTGCTGTGTTTGTGTGGCTGCTTTCGTATGATGTCAGTGCATGGTGAGTGCGTTCACTGCCTTGAGGATTTATTTTCTCTCTTCTTTTCAACACCATTTATACAAATCATTTTTTGTAGAACGTTTAACAAAATATTAGGAGTTGGTTGTTATCGTTTAGTAGCCACAAGAAGTGGTTAGCATAGACTCAAACATGTTGTGTGTGTGTCTCTGTGTAAGTGTATGGGGGAGGGGGTGGTGTTGTCACCCCTCCCGTGACCGGCCACCTGCAATGTACGGACAGGTTTGCTATGGCCCAAGGGTGTCCGTTCATGAGAGGGACTGCTGTACTTTGATTTGCTATTTTATCGATGTTTTGCGAAGCGATGTGTCTCTTCAAGCAGACGAAACTTGGGAAGACTTTTAAGCTTTTTATAGAGAAGAGCTTCCAAGGGTCGCAACTCTGAATGCTCCAAGCCGGTTGATGGCTGCCTCCCGAAAAAAAAAACATAACTAAAAAAAAATTTCCTATTGATTTATTTTTGTTCAGGACAAATGTCCTAACACTTTTGCATTGTCCAGGACATTTGTCCTATGCCACCTTTCATGGATGTGAGCCCCTGCCATAGCTAACACTACACATGATACCATGACTGTATTAGTGATGTTCAACCACCATAGCTAACTCGACACATGTTACCGTGACTGTATCAGTGATGTCCTACCACCATAGCTAACTCTACACATGTTACCATGACTGTATCAGTGATGTTCTACCACCATAGCTAACTCTTTACATGTTACTGTGACTGTATCAGTGATGTTATTCCACCGTAGCCAACTCTACACACATTACCGATACCATAACTGTATCAGTGATGTTCTACCATCATAGCTAACTCTTCACATGTTACTGTGACTGTATCAGTGATGATCTACCACCATAGCTAACTCTACCCATGTTACCATGACTGTATCAGTGATGTTCTACCACCATAGCTAACTCTACCCATGTTACCATGACTGTATCAGTGATGTTCTACCACCATAGCTAACTCTACCCATGTTACCATGACTGTATCAGTGATGTTCTACCACCATACTAACTCTACACATGTTATCGCAGGGACGTAGGACGCGGTACGGCGATCGCCGTACCAAATTTTAGACTTTTTTGTTTTTTAAAAGAAATCCGATGATGATCACATCCTCATAAATCAGTCAGGGGTAATAACTAGAACAAAAGCAGATGTGAGAAGAAACAGTGAGTTCACAAACACATCCACATTACGTTGATCAATGGACCTGGGAAGCAAATCGGCTTTTTTTCCCCTCGCCGTACCAAATGTTGTGGGTCTGCTACGTCCCTGTATCGTGACTGTATCAGTGATGTTCGACCACCATGACTAACTCTACCCATGTTACCATGACTGTATTAGGGATGTTTTACCATCATAGCTAACTACAGTGGAGTCCAGCTATAACGAACCTGGGTATAACGAAATCCCGCTTTTAACGAACTGCCATTGATTTCCCGGCAGACAGCCTTCTATTTCTTACTTGTTACTTTCCGGCTACAACAAACCTTTTGAACTCATTTGCATAACGAACCCCTCTTATAACAAACACGTTTTCATCGCCCCAGAGCCGTTTTGTCTCTAAAAGTCACAAGGCTACAACGAACTGATGTCAATAATTCTCCCCAAAGACAAAAATACACAAACACAAGTAAAAGTATACTGGAAACAAACGGTCGAAGAATGAAAATAAGCCGCACATCAAAGGAAGAATACAGAGTGGAAATATGTGTGCTCTGTGTGTGCGGCGAGATCAAAGGCAGGTCCATTGTGATGCCTTGACACTGACCTTCTTCCCAGGGGTCAATGACCCAGTTTTAGCTATGAGAGGTGGTTCCCCTGTCCATAGATGTGTACTGATACACATCTATGCCCTGTCATATCTGAGAGAGGAAACACTTCCTGCACCGGGGTCAGTGACCGAGTTTAACCTATGGGGCGGTCTCTTTGATGTCTTGAGAGGAAACATGGCCAGGGTAGTACCTAGTACATGTAGCTGAAACATGCATTATCACAAGTTGTTTGACTGGTACTCAGGCGGTCTCTTTGATTTTTTTCTTTGAGGAGGAAAAAAGTCGCGCCTTATGACCCGGAAAATACGGTACATGCTTTTACACGACTTTTTAAATTTTACTTCTAAAATTACAGTAAAGTGAACATTTGAACTATGCCTCTCTATGGATTATATTATGAAGCTGTTGAAAACATGCAGAGATTGTACTCTTCAAGGAAAGATCGATGGGACGATCATTTGAAGGTGAGTGGGAAAACTTGTCTTGAGGCCATTTAGGGTTGAAAACTCTACAGCGAATTACTGATATTACGAACTAAAATGTATCTCCCTTGAGATTCGTTGTACCCGGACTCCACTGTATACACGTTACCATGACTGTATCAGTGATGTTCGACCACCATAGTTAACTCTACCCATGTTACCATGACTGTACCAGTGATGTTCAACCACCATATCTAACTCTACACATGTTACCATGACTGTATCAGTGATGTTCGACCACCATATCTAACTCTACACATGTTACCATGACTGTATCAGTGATGTTCGACCACCATAGCTAACTCTACACATGTTACCATGACTGTAACAGTGATGTTCTACCACCATATCTAACTCTACCTATGTTACCATGACTGTATCAGTGATGTTCGACCACCATAGTTAACTCTACCCATGTTACCATGACTGTACCAGTGATGTTCAACCACCATATATAACTCTACACATGTTACCATGACTGTATCAGTGATGTTCGACCACCGTAGCTAACTCTACACATGTTACCATGACTGTAACAGTGATGTTCTACCACCATATCTAACTCTACCTATGTTACCATGACTGTATCAGTGATGTTCTACCACCATAGCTAACTCGACACATGTAACCGTGACTGTATCAGTGATTTTCTACCACCATAGCTAACTCTTCACATGTTACTGTGACTGTATCAGTGATGTCCTACCACCATAGCTAACTCTTCACATGTTACTGTGACTGTATCAGTGATGTCCTACCACCATAGCTAACTCTTCACATGTTACTGTGACTGTATCAGTGATGTTCTACCACCGTACCTAACTCTACACATGTTACCAAGACTGTATCAGTGATTTTCTACCACCATAGCTAACTCTACACACATTACCGATACCATGACTGTATCAGTGATGTCCTACCACCATAGCTAACTCTTCACATGTAACTGTGACTGTATCAGTGATGTTCTACCACCATAGCTAACTCCACACGTTACCATGACTGTATCATCAATGTTCTACAACCATATCCAACAGATGTTACAATGCCAAGAAGCCTGTGTAACTGAATGAAACTAGGGACAAACGTAACACAGATACTTTAAGGGGAGACAGGGTAGGCGGGCACTTTTTTTTTTTATTTTGGAAACAGCTTGCTGCTTGTTTGATTTTTGCAAGCAGAATAACCTAATTAAGGGAAACCATTTTAAATTTTGAGTGAAAAGCAATTTTTGGGGGTTTTATTCACCAAAATGTGAAAAAAACGTTATAAAATGTGCTTTTTTTAAAATGTTGCAGTTTGTGAACCAGTGCATGTTTTGATCCAATTTTTCTTCTTTGCAGCAATATGTGTGTGTTTAATAATTCTGTGCATCGAAAAGCATTTCTAAGCAATATATTATTTTAATTTAGCATTTTCAGTTACCGGTTCAGTTCTGATAAGAAAAATACATGAGATCCTAACTGTCAGACTCATAAAAACCCAACCAATGCACTGAACTCTTATTCCATGCACAGAACTGATGCTGTACAACTCATAAACAACATATACAAAAACTGAACAAATCCATCAAGCCTTTCAAAAGTTGCAACATTTTAATTGTAGCGTTTTGTCTGAAAATTACATTCAGAGAAAACAGCATTTTAAAGATTTGAACCAGTACATACAAAAACAAGTAGCACAGTGCACCCTGAATTCATATGTTTTTATCAGAATGACCACTTTACTATGATGGGGAAATGATTTGACGATCAAATTATCCGGACTTTTTTTAAAAAATCATTTGAAAACTCATCTATGTTAGTGCAGATATGAATCAAAACGAAACTGTCGGACTCATAAAAACACAAGGAATCCACTGTATTCTTATTCCATGCACAGAAATGGTGCTTCACAAATCATAAACAACATATACAAAATTGGAACAAATCCATCTAGCCATTCAAACGTTACAACATTTTAATTACCACATTTTGTCTCAAATTACATGTAGAGAAAACAGCATGTAAAAGAGTCTCACTAGTACCCCGGTAAACTAGTACCACAGTAGAGCTTGAATTAATGGGGTGGTTTTTTTTAACCAGAATAACACTTTAACTATGAAGGGGAAATGATTTGATAATCAAATTATCAGATTTTTTTAATTTAAAAAAAAAATCATATGAAAACATTAAAAAAGTCAATTATCTGTGTTTGTGCTGATATGAAAATATTGATCAGAACCAAACTGTCAGACTCATAAAAACCCAACGGATGCACTGATTTCTTATTCCATTGCATAGAAATGATGCTTCACAAATCATCAACAGCATTACATAATTATATATACACAAATGGAACAAAGCTATCAAGCCATTCAAAAGTTGCAACATTTTAATTACAGTATTTCTGTGCTCAATCCTAACACTGCAGCAAATTTCTGTAAAGCTGAATGTCCCTTTCCATGTACCAACATGGTCATACGCGGATTATTTTAAATGCAACTTTACCACCCGAAGCGTTGCAAACACCGGGAGAAGAGTAAACAACTGCAGACTTGAATGGACACTCATATGCACTCCAGATGCAGGGCCTGTGCAAATCCTTGGGCTGATGCATCACCTTCTTTCATAATCAGACTGCTATCAGACAAGCATTCAGTACAGGATATAGACCTTTCAGCAATAGATTGAGCTGATCAATGTTGACAAAAGCCCAACACATGTCAGCGGAGTGACGTTGCACAGTACCAGTATCCATATCTGCTTGTGATGGGTCAGAAGATGGCAAAGTATCTGTATCTTCTTATGGTTGGTCAGAAGATGGCAAAGCTGATGTTTCTGCTGTGGAAGAGGGTAGTTCCGGTTTAGCAAACTTTTCCATCAGGTCAATCTTTCTCCTCGCTGCCACCACAGGAGGACTGGTTCTCCCCTTGCTCCAACCTAATAAATACACAAACACTGATTTAATATTTGATACAACTGTCCACGGTTTTTGTTTGTAATAAGCTGCAAATTTTAAGACTCAATATAAACGTCAACAAGTGCTTGTACTTTATTTTGCAAATGACCATGTTACATGGGGTGTACCTCAACTTTTTGGCTAGGCCGGTAAATCAGAAATCCCAATCAGCCCCCAACCACTGAACCAGGCGGGTTTTCTTACAACCACCTCAGCGGCTCGTACCCACATATGTCGGTTGACGAACACACACACACACACAAAAGACATTCATTAATTTAACAGTGACTCATACTCATTACATGTGGATTTGCACTGCTTATTAATACCCAAACACACACAACTTAATGACAAAAAAGTGTATGTTTTAATATATATAATGATAAATAATTGAAAATAAAAGCAGCCACGAAAAAGCAAAAGAAATCAAAGTATTCTCACCCTGTCACACACTAAACCTCACAGAAGGTTATCCCATATATATACATACCAGCCCCTATCACAAAATTTACATGTCAAGTTTACAATGGGATTTGAGTAACCACACAATCACATACAATGATACACACAGGAACTAATACTGAAACTAGCTGAATTATTTTCTTTCTTTCTTCCTTTCTTTTCATATTTTTCTTTTAAAATTAATTCATTTCATCACACTTGCTATGTATTTGCTTGTTTCTTGTCTGTTGTCTGTTTTGTGTGTGTGTGTGTGTGTGTGTGTGTGTGTGTGTGTGTGTGTGTGTGTGTGTGTGTGTTCTGTGTGTGTGTATACATTTTCAGATTTCCTAAACCTAGCACTGTTTGCAGGTGATCTTTATGCTTTTGATTCATGAGTTGCCGCCCCAGTCCTTTAGTTTAACTCTTTTTTTTTCTTTGGTGAAGTAAATTGGATCTATTTTTTTATTCCTTAGTTAATGGAAAAGATTTGACAACAATATTGCTGTCAATGATAGGTTGGTCAGCCATGCTGGTGTAAACCAATCCTTTAGAATTAGAGAACGCTCTCTAGTAGGGTACTTATTTTCCTACGGTCAATGACCAGAAACAGAAACTGTGTCAGTCGTACATCGCTCAGATGCTGCTTCTCAGTTTGACCACAGACAAAGAATAATGATGACATGTTACACCATAGTAAGCTCTCAAGGACTGGCCAGCGAAGAACAATAAAATAGGGGTTGTGAAGACGATATCACAGAGATGATCGAGGGAGGGAGGGGCGGGGGGGGGGGGGGGGGGGGGGGGGGGGGGGGGGGTTGCAGCGGCGGCATGGTCAGTAAATTGGATCAAGAAACCCGCAAAATACTTCAGACACAAACTGTTTATCATTTACCTGCAAACCCTAACACATTCTTACAACAACAACAACATAACAATGTGCAATAAATCACGTTGTCAAACAAACAAGATCGAAAAGAGAAAGAAGCAAAACCCACCTCGTCGAGTCAAGAATCTTAGAATGTCGTCTGCTTCAATTCGATCATGTTGGTTCATTTCGGAGTGTTGTTACTTCCTTCTACTGTTCGCTGCTGCTGGTTCATCTTTCTCTGATATTTCTTGCCACTATGCCGAACATTTCCAATGTTAGGGTTGTTCTCCGCAGCTCAAAACTTTGAAAAATGCTGCTGAATCGGTGAAAAAGTCATGGATTTGTTGACACCGGGGGACTGATAAGTTGTCTACTGCGCTTGCGCCAAATGCCTTTGACCTACATATATTTGCATATATTAATTCCGGGGTTTCGGTTGGAACGGATTCTCTCTCTTTGTGCCTATGTCAACGGAAATTCCCCAACGGTGATGACGTCATCTTGAAGAACGGAAATTTCCACACAGTTTGAACAGCGAAGGGTCATGTCATGTGCGCACATTTACCAGCACGGAGTATCCAAAGTAGACCATTTTTTCGATTTTTTTGATAAAACACAGACAAAAACAACAAAACATCGGTTTGAAAATGGTTTTATTTACATGAATACATGTCTAAAATGACAAAAGCAGATTATTGAATGCATTCCAGGATGTTCAAAGGTGTGAAAAATGCAACAACCCCAAAAAGGTGTATGAGACCAAAAATAACTCATTTTGCCTACCCGGTCTGCCCTTAACTGATGTATGAGACATATCACACACATTACAAAGTCAAGAGTTCTATCACATTTACCCATGATATAGCCCTTGGCGTTTTCTGTTCAAAGCAAATACTGGGGCTCTCGGTAGCCTGTTTAGGAATGTCTGAACGAACACACATGGGTGTTACTGGGAAAAATCAAAAAACCTGAAAGGCAGGGGTCCAAAATGCTCAAGTTTGAAAGAAAGTTTCTGGACACCGACGAACCCAAATCATAATAAGCAAGATGGCGGCAAATCCAAGGGAGCGAACCGAGAAAGCACGCGAACCGGTGTCAAAAGTCGGATCGGAACCGCTGCTCGTTATTTCAACTTCCGGCTTCAGATTTTTTCAAAAACCGGAAATCCGGCAAAAGCCGGAAGAGTAACACCCATGAACACAAGTTTGATGTCTTGGCAGGTCCCTGTGGCCAATACCCACAATTCCCAGCAAATGTTGGCCAAATTATGTTACACTTACAGATTGTTTACCTCGTGTTGGTGCTTTACAAGGTGGTGTAACTGGACATTCAAGTCTCTTCCATTCAGATATTAACAGTGTATATATATTCCTGGTCATACCAACTCTCTTCGCTTAAGAGAGTTAAGCCTTTTCGATACTCAATGCTTACTCTGCTGGTTGAAGTTGGCAGTTGTTGTGATAAAGACGGCACCCAGCTCATCTGCTAGCTGGTTGCCATGGCGAATCAAGGCCTGGCTGGTCTCGTTATGAAAGAAGAGATGAGCTGCCCCTCCGCTGTCCCCAACAGCAACGATCAGCTTTGGCACCGCTGGCAGTTGTGCGGCGAATGCCCTGCACAAAGTCACACATCTTGCCTTGCACCTCACACACCACAGGTGTCTCAGGGCAATTCACCTTTTTTGCAAAGCCAGCTGTGCAATAGGGGAAAACCCCTAATGAAAATCAGTTTTAAACATTTCATATTCCAGGACACAAAGTTTACACATAGGCTTTTAACTGAGATCTTATATCTGTATTATTAAAGCAGCTGATCAACTTTGTTGAAATTTTATTGATACAACAATGACACAAGTAAAGAAATAATTCTTCATCACAACAATGACACAATTAAAAAATAATTCTTCATCAAGAAAAACTCGGCCTTAGCAGGCACTTTAAACCTCGAACCAAGGATGACAGTATTTTGTTGAAATGCTGCAGCACTCACCTTAAGGTAGCCAATGACGCCTGTCGCTGGGCAGAGTAGACCAGTATGTAACCATGCGTGACCAGACGTTGAGGGACTGGGCGCCCGTGGTAAGAAGACACTTCAATCTCTACAAGCTGCCGTCTGCTATCCAGGTAAGCCTGAGAATCATGCACATTTTGCATCAAAACTATCAAAACTCACAAAGATAAGACAATGCCCATGAAAAAGACACATATTTTGCTTTTACTGTCTGACCTCCAGCACCCCCCTTGCCCTAACCCATTCACCTTCTCCCTACACTTGTAAACACCTGGAGCCAAACTAAAGATGAACCCATTGGTAATAAAAGGCAGAGGAGAAAATGAGAAGCGGAAGGTGGAAGCTTGGCTTATGTCTCACCTGTAAGGTCAGAGCGTAAGGGTTGTCTGAGGCTACCTGCAGTCCTTCTGACGTAAGGAGTGGTCCCAAAGGCAGCTCCAGAGGGAAGGGATCGCCACACATGAAACACATGCAGATCCTGCAGCACACAGTGTACACATAAGCACTTAGTCTCTCACAGATGAAAAATAAGAAGCAATTCTTCACAGAAGAGTGATTACAAAAAAGTTGGCAGATGACAGATCTCACACATGATGGCGTCAGAATGTCACGCTCCTTAAAAGGTTATGACTAAAGCACTATAGTCACATTGCCTGCATGCTCTGTCTGGGGTATAGATGCAAATGTATGTATATATGTGTGTGTGTATGTGTGTGTGTGTGTGTGTGTGTGTGTGTGTGTGTGTGTGTGTGTGTGTGTGTGTGTGTGTGTGTGTGTGCATGTGTGTTACTCAGCTGTGCATGAATATTCAGGAAAACTAAAGTAGTAAAATCGAAAATTAAATTTCAACAATAAATTTTCATTTAATTAATATACTTACCCAACTCAGATAAATAGCATTAACTTCCGTTTGATGCTTAGACATTGAAGTACAGACCCTGGTAACAGGGGGAGGTAACTCCCAAAACAAAACAAAACCTTGAAGTCAAGGCCCTGGTAGTTACCTCCCCTCACCGGCAGCCCGCACATGCGCGGTACATACCGCCGGTATAGTCATTCCCAATGAAACACCACCTTCAACCATTAAAGGACCAGACCATGCTTATTTAAAGGTTATTAGAACCACTAACCGATGACTGAAGGTTAGAGAAATGCACCTGAAGATGCCAAAAATGTAAAGAAATTCACTGATTCGTTGCTGTATCATTGTGATTTAATTAAAAACGTTTTCTTCGAAACCCGCCAAATTCGTATGCTACACGAGACTTCGAAATGGCCGCCAGTAGACGAGAACCGGCTGTGACGTCATCTAGTGTCCGGAAACCGAAAGTTACAGCTTACCCTCAAGTGGGCGTTTGCCTACATCGAGCATCAACAACACGCCGAAGGAATGCGCACGGCTGCTGATAGCTATGAAGTATAGAAAAAAGGTTCAGGCATCAGTTATCACCTTTTTCCGATGGGCTTACAACTTCTGCAGCAAGACTGATTAAATGGAAACGGTCAACACGATGTGCTGTGTTTCGCGACACTTTCTTCCAATGCGAACGCAGTTAAGCCGGCAAGAAAACCTGGCACACACAAAACAGCTGTTGCCTAACGCAGTTCCAGTTCCGACAATTGTTGACCACTCACAGGAGGTCAGAAACCGGATACCAATGTCATCAGAACGATCTGCTTTCACTAAACGCAGACGAAAGGAAGCGAGTACATGTATACCGAGGGGTTCAGTGTCACTGGGCGTTTTTGTCAGACTGACAGTATTTGTGGTGGAATGGCATCTGTTCTTAATTTTAGGCACATGTGTTAAGATTACAGATTAAAACATATCTGTTACTACATGTCCGTCCCCATGCACCCACCTTAAAGTTCCCTCTCTCTCCCTCTTATACACTCACCTGGGTAATCGATGAGTCTCAGTGTCCGTCCATATACACATAGACATTCACACAAACACACACACGTTGTTATAGTTGTTATCTTTTAATTCAGTGTTTTATCAAATGGATAAAGAAATTGTTAATACAGCAAGCTTGCATGAATAATTTGCTGTTGTCCTTTTTTTCAGATCAGGTTCTGTAATACAGTAATACAAGTACAAATTCATGTTTGCAGTCATACTCATAGTGTGTGAGTGTATGTGTGTGTGTGTGTGTGTGTGTGTGTGTGAAAAGCACTTTGATACTTAAAACGTCTGTGTTCTTTGATTTTATTACAATACTGCAGTCAGAATATAAAGCAGACTTATTCCAACAATACATTTTGATCAGCAGTAAATGTGACGTCAAATTATGAACAACAATCCTGTGAGCAGATATATCTAACAGAAACAAATAGTCTAGCAAAATAATACAACCAAGTACATGTACGGACATCATCATCCACATAAAAAAATTGATTGTAGGAAGAGCACAACTCTGTGTTATTACCACGGCTTCAGTCAAACTGCCAGTTCAACTTTATCTCTGTGGGGTTTTTTCTCTCTCAGCCGAAATGGCTGCGATCTGCTGGCCGATGTGAATGCGTGATGTATTGTGTAAAAAAATTCCATCTCACACGGCATAAATAAATCCCTGCGCCTTGAATATGTGCGCGATATAAATTGCATAAAATAAAAATAAAAAAATAAAAAAAATAAAAAATCCCTGCGCTTAGAACTGTACCCACGGAATACGCGCGATATAAGCCTCATATTGATTGATTGATTGATCAAATGCCGTTTTGAACAGTCTACAATCCATGAACAACTCAGTAAATATAATCCGTGGAACTGAAGTTGAGAGTTGAAGCAAGTGTATCCTTTATTCTAACTGCATGGTGTGAACATTTCCCTGGGGGTATCTTATCTTGGCCAAGCAGTCTACATTTAAGCTGACTCGCGCTACTCAAGCCCCCCCCCCCCCCCCCCCCATTCGCCTCAATTAGCTGTGCGAATGTCTGGCATCGGTCACAGGGTACCGTTATACCTTTCACCCCTCGGCTAGCTAGTAGCGTGTCAGTGACCTATTTCTGAGCCCCGCTACAACTACCCCCCATCAGGATGACTAAATACAGGTCAGTTGTTCTTATTCAAGGCATGCTAAACTTTGTCAGCATGTATGTTTCCTTGTTGTGAGAACTATAGTTCGATCTCTATTGTTGTTTAAATGTTGCATGTCTCACACACACAATCAAACACACGACTCAGCCCTGATTTTTCCTCTTTATTCAAACTCTCTGTGGTGCAGACTCTTGAAAACCATTCACATCGTGTTTGACATCGATGTGTAGGTCAGAATGTCCTCTCTCAGCTGATGTCCGTTTTGCAATAGCCACACAAACGAGACGATAAGTAAAGGTAACAAACAAAAAGTACACGTTTTCCCAGCTGTGATATGCCTGTGCCACACAACCGCTGTTATCAATAGGGCGTATGCATAAACTGACTTATCAATCAATCAATCAATCAATGAGTCTTATATCGCGCATATTCCGTGGGTACAGTTCTAGGCGCTCTGCAGTGATGCCGTGTGAGATGAAATTTTATACGGCCAGTAGATTGCAGCCATTTCGGCGCATATTTACCTTTCACGGCCTATTATTCCAAGTCACACGGGTATAGGTAGACAATTATTAACTGTGCCTAAGCAATTTTGCCAGGAAAGACCCTTTTGTCAATCGTGGGATCTTTAACGTGCACACCCAATGTAGTGTACACGGGGGGAGGTTCGGACACCGAAGAGAGTCTGCACACAAAGTTGACTCTGTGAAATAAATTTCCGCCGAACCTGGGATCGAACTCACGCTGACAGCGGCCAACTGAATACAAATCCAGCGCGCTACCAACTGAGCTATATCCCCGCCCCACGGTACTTATGAGAGTAGTTTCCCTTGTTTGGGATACCAAACAATGGCGTCAGCGAAGGGAAAGCCTGTTACCGTGAGCGAGTTACATTCGTTCTTGCGTGAAAGAGGCGTCACGTTTAGCGATTACCGCAAGCATGAAGTGTCCGATTTAGTGCAGAAAGCATTTGAAATCAAGTTGCCCATCGATCCCAAGGCGCTGATCGAGGATCGAGCCGAAGTGATCGGCTTGAAACTGCGCGATTTAGCCGGTCCAGAAAGAGCGGTGCGTCCCGCTAGCGCTACGTGTCATTTGTGCATTTGTACTACGTATCGTTTGCACTATTTTCTGTAGTGCTATCGACACAAATTGACAAAAACAGTAGTGCTATCGGCACGTATTGCTATTGCCACAATTCACACATGCCATTATCACCTCCCCCTCTCTCTCCCCATCTGTCTTCTCTCGCTCTTTCTTTCTCGCTCGCTCTTTCCCCCTCCCCCCGCCTCTCCCCCCTCTCTCTCTCTCTCTCGCATGATACCGTATATACATCCACGGATGTTTTTCTGTGTGTGAGTTTGTGTGTACGATACTGTGTGTACGTATGCGTTTGTGTGTGTGTGTGTTTGTGTGTGTGTGTGTGTGTGTGTGTGTAATGAAGAGAGAGACAGACAGAGAGAGAGGGAGAGCGGTAATTGAATTTGCCTTTTACCGAATGAAAACTATTGTCAAAAACAATGCATTAAGAACTAAAACCAACCAACCATGAAATAAAAACCACCCTCCATCCCTCTCTCTCTTTCTCTCTCTCTGTTAACTGTCTCTCTTCCGCTTTCTCGCTCTTTCTCTGTATTTCTGTCTGTCAATCCCCCCCCACCCCCCCCCGATCTCTCTCCCCCTCTAATTTCATAAAAGAATCGAATTTGGGAGAGAAGAAAAGGTTTCACTAATATCCTCGGTTATACCTTGTGTCAATATTTGTATTTAAAAATATATGCAATAACACTGTCTTACAATTTGTCAAAAACAAAGCCCTTTTTTTCTAAAAAGATCAAAATCCGAAAGAAACAACTGAAAATCATGCAGAGACTTTCTTCCAAAAATTACAAATCTCTGGCAAAGTGAAAGGAAAAACAAAATATTCCTTCAGAGATTGCGAGAGAGAGAGAGAGAGAGAGAGAGAGAGAGAGAGAGAGAGAGAGAGAGAGAGAGAGAGAGAGAGAGAGAGAGAGACACGCACACACACACACAAGACAAGACAAGACAAAGACAAATTATTTATTAACGAGGGTAATGGCATAAACAAACAGGTGCTTTTTCACATCCAGCCCTCGCACATGGAAGGGTTTAATCTAATGATAATACGTTTAAAAAATGTTAGAATATGAATCAAAGAAGTAAAAAAAAGCAAACAACCGAACAAACGATTAACAGACTAAACAAACAAACATACATACAAACTAACATAACAAAGAGAGAGAGAGAGAGAGAGAGAGAGAGAGAGAGAGAGAGAGAGAGAGAGAGAGAGAGAGAGAGAGAGAGAGAGAGAGAGAGAACTCAGAATGGTTTATTATATTAGGGTCACAGAGAGAGAAAGAGAGGGGCAGCGAGAGAGACTGAGAGACAGAGTGAGTGAGCGAGCGAGTAAGCAAGAGAGAGAGAGATAGACACACACACACACACACACACACACATATACACACACACATACACAGACATACATATACACACACAAACCAGAAGGAGTGAGAGCGCGAGAAAAAATGAGAAAGAGAAAGTCGTCAGTAAGTAGTGGTATTGACACGTAGCGATAATGACACGTAGCGCTAAAAGATGTAGTGCTGTCGACACGTAGTGATAATGAACGAATGATAGCGACTCATAGACAAATTATTTGTAGCACTAATCAACGTAGCGATAGCGGCACGTAGCACAAATGACACGTAGGACAAATGACACGTAGCACAAATGACACGTAGCACAAATGACACGTAGCGCTAGCGATACGCACCCCAGAAAACCCACGACGACGCAATGTTCAGCTGCAGAATCCTGGTTTCTTGTCAGGAAGTACCAACATAAACATTCTACCTGTAGCAAGCTGTGACCCAGCGCTGACACTTATCGTAGTGATAATTAAACTTTCCAGGCTTCACGAATGGAAAAAAATTCGATCCCCACACACCGTTCGGGATACCTAGTGTCCATATTGCACACTCCCCATGCACATCTTTTCTGTCTCGGCATTTTATAACTTCAAAAATGTCACAGTCTACACAGCACTGTGAAAACAAAAACACGCCATGTTTGTTATCCCTTTCAAGGGAAGCTACTCTCGCGCTCTCCTCCCGCGCGATTTACGAATATGGACTATTTCCCACGCTGTGGTAATTTTAGAACTCTGACTTGGGCTGTCGCTGCGCTTATCAGCGCTCGCTGGCAGCAGGGACAGTTTCGGGAAACTGAGTGTGCGGCCTGAAACAGGCGTGGCAGGAACACGATTCGAAGCGTTTTTGACGCTAAAACAGCGTGGTCTGGTCCTTTAATAACGATTGCGGGGTAGGTTGGGAGGGCATTTACTATGTGAGTTGGGTAAGTATATTAATTAAATGAAAATTTATTGTTGAAATTTTCGATTAAATCACATATTCTTACTCCAACTCACATAAATAGCAGATTGCTACATAAGGTGGCGGGAAACTCACTGATTTCTGGTAAGAATCCGGCCTGCTTCAACCATGACTGGTAAGCAACTACTACCATCCCGGCGGGTACTAGAGAAACCCGCAGAAAGTAGTTTAAGAAAGACGTCTTAAAAACGTCCAAAACACCGCTCTGAAGCCGTTTGAGATTCAGCCTGGTCGCAGAACCGACAAATAAGCGGCCCAAGCTCTGGCCCCATGAGTTCTAGGAGAACGCAGAGGAAGGACTGAACGCTCCCCCCCCACCATTTGACTGCCACACTCATAAGCTTGTTCAATGAGTGTGGAAGCCCATCTAGTCAGCGCTGTTTTGCAATAATTTGCTTCTATCCGTTTAAAACGAAAGAACCTAAGATTCTGGTCTGGCACTCCAAAAGGAGCCATTCAAGACGAGTATGTTCAAATTATAGGTACCGGCAGTCAAAAAATGAGTCTGAAAAATCTGCTAATGTTTTGAGATGTTCTTATTCTTCTGTATAAAACTAGAATAAGGCAGGTTTCACAATCTTCAATCACAGACTTCCTTTTTTTTCAACAAAATCAATCTTGACAGAGACCTTTGAAATAATGTTTTTATTAAAGCCTTACATCCTCCTGGATGAAATCAAGACAAAAACTTGTATGCAGACGCATTCTTGTCGACATAATGTGATATCTTGTTACAGTACTCTATCAAACAAAGGGATAGACTTAAACAGAATTGGATAACCATTTATTCAAAGAATATTGTCCAGAGGCTTTAATAAATTAAACAATAACAATGCAAGCAAAATATCATTTCCGAGCTCAGTGAAAAAAGCAGCAAATAAGGACTAATTATGGGAATTCCGTTCTTCTGAACTGCTATTTCGCTGTGATGCACGTCATGAGCATACCTTCAAAAAGTAACAATGTTAATTGCACTCCATTTCTCTTTTTTTTGTTAAAGTAGAATCATTAACCAATAAAAAAAAAACGATCTTGGAAAAAAAGTTGAATATTCTTAGAAATAAATACCTGAAAATGTAACCCTACCCTCTAAATGGTGACATCATGACAGCGAAAAAAATACCGAACAAGTCATGTGAAGCGATAATAAAACATTAAGTTGGTTTGAAACTAAAAGATCATCATTGGAACCAGGGACGAGTCATTAACAATGCTAGTGAGATTTGGCTAGCCGAAACCAGAAGACCGAGACGGGTTGCCTCCGCGATGCATATGAAAAAAAAAGGCGATTTTTCTCATTTGAGCAGATTTTCACACTAAGCATAACATATCTGTTTATACATTGGGATCCAGGAAATCGAAAGGATACAATGCAATGACTTTTGAATCTGTAATCAAAAGTGTTATTATTATTTGCAATTTTTAGAATTGAAAATTTTTAATTAAATTTTCATTTGATTAATATACTTACCCGAGTCACATATTAGCATTGACGCAGTCGATAAGCTAAGGTGTCTGAAACGCTATCCCGCCTATAGTCTAAGGGAAGCAACCCAAGCTAAAAAAGTAGCAAGCTTGCTACCCTGGGTTGCCTCCCGTAGCGTATCACGCCACAGATCTCGTACCCGGTACGAGACACCCTCATTCGACTTCTAGAATACAAAGAAACTAAAAGCGGGGAAGGTGGGAGGGAATTACCTATGTGACTCGGGTAAGTATATTAATCAAATGAAAATTTAATTAAAAATTTTCGATTAAATTACATATTCTTACTCCGAGTCACATATTAGCAGATAACTCCAACAAGGTGGTGGGTAAGATCAAAAAGTTCAAACTCACTCTAAAGTTCTAGAGAGACAAAACCAGCTGCCGCCAAGGAAGGAATGGGCCGAGACCCATCCTGACAGAGGGCAGCAATGTCTGCAGAACCTGATAAGACAAAATCCTAGCGCCAGAAGCTGTGCGCAGGACATCATCCAAACCTCATAAACCAAAAAGGCTAAGGAGGAGGCCCAGGCCCTGGAAATGAGCTCGGGCCGAGCCGAGGGAAAGATAGCATAAAGCTATGACAAGGCGGAGGGAAAGAAAATCCCTTGCCAAGAAACTGGCCCACTGCCAAAAGTCAGGAAAGGATCCCGTGAGAAAGAAACCACTAACTCACTCTAAACCCTTGCCAGGAACTGGCCCACTGCCAAAGGACAGAAACGGACCGAGAACCACCCTGATTGACAGCCTAAATGTCTCTCAGGCAAGAAATGCGAAAGACAACATAAGAGAGCCAGCACTTCTTCCAATCTTCTGAACCGTAAAACAGTCCGGAAAAGGACCCCAGTCTTGGATAAACCCGACCAAGTAGAGGGAAGGACAAGCTGCCCCCCCCCCCCCTTAAAATTGGAAGGAAATGCTAATGGCCTGGAAAAGATCCGTGCGTAAGGTTGCCGGCTAAGCCCTGAAAAGGACCGACCCTCACGGAGACCATAAGGAAAAAATGCCAAAGTAAGAAAACTTTGGGATGGAGTGAGGCCAAAAAGGCCCCTGAGAGAACAGTCAGCTCCAGAAGAGTGACCAAACTCCAAACTGGAAAGAGAGAGACGCCTGAGTACCAAGTACCAGAGTCCAACTCAATGAGCAAAACTCAAGGGAGACGGTCACCAGTCGTCCCCTGCCCATCCCTGCGAAAGCAGAGAGAGGGGTAAAAAAGAGGACGAAGCGACCTAAGGTAGTGCGTAAGCACCGGAAATGCGGACCCGCAGTGGCCAAATCCTAATGTGACCGGAGGCCGGAAACAAAATGACAAAAGCCAGCGTGTTCGCAGAGCAGACTGCTTGTAGGTAATTGAAATGAATCAAAAAACCCGAAACAGAAAGAACGAGGCTGGTAAGAAAGACGGAAAACCGTGAAGCGAACCAGCAGTCAGACTCCCGAGACCAGAGTTCTCAGGAGAAAAAAAGTAATAGTCATAGTTGCAAGTGAAAAAGGGGTGACCAGGCCGGAAGCCCAACCCGGCAGAAATTGTCCCAACTCACATCATGCAAGCATGATGGAGAAGAGGAAGAGACGAAATCCGCAGTCACAAGAACCAATTGCCAAAGTCGCAACACGACAGGCAGGAGACTATAACACAGGCTAAGGCCGAGAGCCTTGCTGCCCGTAGGCCGGCCATTGCACCAAAGTACCCAAAGTACACAGGCACAGTAAGAAACCAAAAGTTTCGGCCGCCGAAAAAGATGCTGGCCTAGAGGCCAGCACCGAGAAAACTGGAACGTTAGCTAGACCTCTGCCCAAAAAGGGGAGGAGTAGCCAAAAAACCTGAGAAAAAGTGACAAGCCAAGAATGACTTCTCAAACATGCATTGCCCAGACAATGCACCCTCAGGAAGATCTGAATGTTACTTCCGAGGCCAACTCGAGTGAACCTTAAGTTTGGACGAAACACCAGAACGCGTCTGATCGCTAGAGAAAGACAGAGTCAGACTCGGCGAAAGACAAACCTGGACCAAGTCCAGAAGCTCGTGGCAAAGAGAAAACGGGGAAGCCCAAAGGCAGAAACCCCCTTTTTAAACGGAAATCGACCTCTCAGCACCCCTACGCTGGGAAACAGAAAGAATGTCGAAGCCCGAAGCCACAAGCACAAGGAAAGCAACAACCACCACCGCCAACGGATGTGATGGCTGTTGCTCCGGCCGAGGCTAAACCCCGAAGCCCTAAGGCCAACTGTTGTTTCAAAAACCCAGCGTACCTATGACGGCTGTGAAAGAAACAATCTCACCTGAGCTGAGGACTTAGGCCGCTTAGGCTGAGTCCGCTGAGGTATAGCCTGCTTAGGAGCGGCCTGCTTTCAGATTGAAGCTCAAAAGAAGGGAACCGCTGTTCTCTGTTGGTCTCAATCCCCTGCTTCTGGCATGAGGGGCCAGGCTGCCGGAGAGAGACCGTCCGCCAAGGATGGCGATCTGAGAATGTTCCTTGTCGACTCCTCAGAAAACCGGGAGTGGGCAAGAAACAAGTCCCTTCTGCACGAGACCGCATGGAGATAGTGCAGAGAGGACAGCCTCATCTGTGCCTCGTTCACCCTTGTAAGTGTGGAGAGGAGTGAGACACTTCCTCCGCGTCCTGCTCTTTACTAAGGGTAAAGGGTGCCAAGGAATCTGCCAGAGCGCGAGAAAGCGCCCGCAGGAGATTTTCCAAGGAAAGTGGGAGAGAGGAGCTAGCGGCCACCACCGGAGTGTGTGGATGCTGCTGTCCCAACAGAGGCAAGAAGCCTGTATGCCCATAGGGCAAGCCTTGTTCGAAATTCACCGGCGACCAAACGGAAGCAGCGGGAACTGAACCTGAAAATCCGGGAGGAGCCGGAAGAGCGGCAGCAACAGCAGCGCTATGCCAAAGCTGGTGCTGAGCCACCTACGAGCTGAAGCTCGGAACCCAAAGGTAGGCCGTAGGCCAGAACCGGAAGTGACAGTAACCTGTGCACTACCCGCTTGACCTACACTTACTGCCAAGGCCGGAAGCGCAGCTGCCGGAAACAGCTGCTGACCCAAGGGCAAAGCTCAAACCGGAAAGGGCCATGGGCTGCCCACACGCCGATGAACTAACATTTCCCGCCGGAGCCGGGAGAGAAGCCGTCGCGGACGACTGCTTACGTATAGCGCAGCTCAAGTCGGATGGAATCATTGACTGTCCGCTTTCCAACGAGGCACTACTTCCGTGAACCGGAAGCGCAGCTGTCACGTACGACTGCCGACGAAAGGCAAGGCTCGAACCGGACGTGACAGTAGCCTGTGCACTAACCAGTGAACCTACACTTCCGGCCGGAACCGGAAGAACAGCTGTCGCGGGCGACTGCTGCCGTAGGGCAAGGCTCGAACCGGACGTGACAGTAGTCCGTGCACTAGCCGGTGAACCTCTTACTTCCGGGTGGAGCCGGAAGCAGCTGTCGCGGACGACTGCTGACGTAAGTCGAAACTCGAACCGGACGTGATAGTAGCCTGTGCACTAGCCAGTGAACCTCTTACTTCCGGCCGGAGCCGGAAGCAGCTGTCGCGGACGACTGCTGACGTAAGTCGAAGCTCGAACCGGACGTGACAGTAGCCTGTGCACTAGCCAGTGAACCTCTTACTTCCGGCCGGAGCCGGAAGCAGCTGTCGCAGACGACTGCTGACGTAAGTCGAAGCTCGAACCGGACGTGACAGTAGCCTGTGCACTAGCCAGTGAACCTCTTACTTCCGGCCGGAGCCGGAAGCAGCTGTCGCGGACGACTGCTGACGTAAGTCGAAGCTCGAACCGGACGTGACAGTAGCCTGTGCACTAGCCAGTGAACCTCTTACTTCCGGCCGGACCCGGAAGCAGCTGTCGCGGACGACTGGTGACGTAAGTCGAAGCTCGAACCGGACGTGACAGTAGCCTGTGCACTAGCCGGTGAACCTCTTACTTCCGGCCGGAGCTGGAAGCAGCTGTCGCGGACGACTGCTGACGTAAGTCGAAGCTCGAACCGGACGTGACAGCAGCCTGTGCACTAGCCGGTGAACCTCTTACTTCCGGCCGAAACTGGAAGCAGCTGTCGCGGACGACTGCTGACGTCAAGCGCAGCTCGAACCGGAGGGGACCATGGTCTGTCCGCAACCAGTGAACCACTACTTCCGGGAACCGGAAGTGCAGCTGCCGAAGACGGCTGCTGCGAGCACATACCTTGTACTGGCCGCGTCCCCGAAGGGACACGCTCAGGTGCACTCCCGCAAGCGGAAGCCACCGAGGCCGGCCACGAAGGGAAGCTTGTCCCAGCGAGTGGAATCCAGAGACAACACGAGCGCCAGTAGACTGGGCCGACGCTCCGGAAACGCAAGTGAGCGACAAGGACCTGGGTAAAAAACGTCCGGAATCCGAAGCTGCCGTCGTCACCCTCGAAGCCACCAAGCAAGGGACGCCCGCCCCCAGAAGTACGGATCTCTGTGAGCAAAGAAGCAATAAGACTAGCCACCAGAGCGCTAGGCTCTGGCTAGGCTCTGGTGTCAACAAAGGGGGAGAAACGGCCGCACAAGCGGCCGAAACTGACGTCTGAGAGACAGACGGAGTCTCTTCCGGCGCCGAAAAAAGCACAGAAAAGACCGAATTAGTCTTAGGATCAGAAACATGTACCATGGGGCTATAGGCATAAGACGAGGAAGCCCCCCCCCCCCCCCCCCCCCCCGTCTTTTCTCACTAAACGCCCAGCCGGCGACGTGAGAAAGTAATCTACTGAAAAGTAACAAGTCTCGAGGACGTAAGCTTCAGCAGACCGGAACTAGCACTAGCAAACAAGCCACAAAAGTAGCTACAAAAACATGCTACTGGCAAAATGTTCAAAGTCCGAGCACGGACCCAAACAGGCATACCAGTCTAACCGGAAGTGCAGCTGCCGAAAACGGAAGCTGACAAGAGGTAAACAAAGACTACTGAAAATTTAACTAAGTCCGGAACGGACCTAAAAATCAGCAGAATAATCAACTAGCAAAATAATAATAGCTTCGTAAGAAGCTAAATAACAGCCTACCAAGGTAGTTTACATTCCTAGAAAGGACGTAAACATCTCGATAGCACAACATGCTAGGATAAAGGACGACTACCAAAAGGCGGCCGCCGAATACAACTACTGTAGAATTCTAAGTCCAGAACGGATGAAGAATCCTAGTAGAAAATAAACTTAGCACTAGCGCAGTAGCCGCTAAAGCAGCTAAAACTAACAGCCTACCAAGATAGTAAAGCGACCGGGCACGGACGAAAAACTACTCAGTAGAAACACAGCGTGCTAGCGAAAAATGGCTCCAACTGGAGGCCAACAAAACAACTACTGTAAAATCGAAGTCCAGAGCGGACAAGAAATTCAGCAGAAAAAATATTTACTAGCAAGAAAAAGATACCTACAAGGAATCTAAAACTAACTTCCTACCGAGTAAGCTCACCGTCCGAGCACGGACGAAAACCAACTCAGTAGAAACACCACGTGCTAGCAAAAAAATGGCCACCAAAATGGCGACCAACGCAACTAGAAACCGCTGAAGAAACTTCTGAGTCCAGAGGACGTAAGCAATTTCCAGCAGAATCAAATACAATGTCAAAATAAAATAAGGAACAATCTCACCAACTGGAAACAGCTAGGAGAAAACGGGAGGCCGAGGCCGGTGGGTGTCAGGCTGACAAAACGAAACGGCCTCGGAGCATAGCGCAAAAAACGACCTTATCTCTCTGGCTGAAAGGAGTCGAAATGAGGGTGTCTCGTACCGGGTACGAGATCTGTGGCGTGATACGCTACGGGAGGCAACCCAGGGTAGCAAGCTTGCTACTTTTTTAGCTTGGGTTGCTTCCCTTAGACTATAGGCGGGATAGCGTTTCAGACACCTTAGCTTATCGACTGCGTCAATGCTAATATGTGACTCGGAGTAAGAATATGTAATTTAATGTTATGTAACAAATTTAATAATACAATTCTGAACTTACATAACTTGACGAAATGTAAAACAAGTCGCGTGAAGCGATATATAAACCTTTAGTCAATCTATAGGCATCAAATTAAAGGATAAACTCAAAAAAACAGTCATCGGCGAGACTAAATTCAGATAGTCTCGGTTAACCATACCCGAAAACCGTCACGGGTCACACTCGTCTCCGCGAAGCATACTCAACCTGTTTTCTTTAATTCTGAACGCGTTTTTAAAGTAAACAATACATATGTATATATATTTTAAATCAGAAAAAGATAAGAAATACAATGCAGTAATGTTTGAATCTATAATGAAATATTTGTTATTGATGACAATTTTAATGAGCGAACTTATTCGCTTATTTTCAAGCTACCTAGCTCTAATGCAATATCAAAGTCCCGACTGAGTCAAAGATTACTTGACAGTTCCGCCCCAACTATCACAAAAACGGAAAAGACGTCCTCAAAGACTGTGGCAGAGTACCTTAACGCAGTCCTAGTATATCCAATACAGATTGCACTGTGGCATAGTACCTGGATGCAGTCCCAGTATATCCACTGCAGACTGAACTGTGGCATAGTACCTGGACGCAGTCCCAGAATATCCACTACAGACTGAACTGTGGCATAGGACCTGGACGCTGTCCCAATATATCCACTACAGACTGAACTGTGGCATAGTACCTTGACGCTGTCCCAGTATATCCACTACAGACTGAACTGTGATATAGTACCTGGACGCTGTCCCAGTATATATCCACTACAGGCTGAACTGTGGCATAGTAATTGGACGCTGTGTCAGCATATCTACTACAGACTGAACTGTGGCATAGTACCTGGACGCTGTCCCAGTATATCCACTGCACACTGAACCTTAATTGGCACAAGAATCAGAGAGGAAGAGGTAACCTTAGCCAATGGTGAAAAGGTGGTTAACAACAACCAAGAAATAAGATGAAATTGTTTTTAAATCGATTTCGGAAATTTTATTTTAATCATAATTTTTATATTTTTAATTTTCAGAGCTTGTTTTTAATCCGAATATAACATATTTATATGTTTTTGGAATCAGAAAATGATGAAGAATAAGATAAACGTAATTTTGGATCATTTAAAAAACAAATAAATTTAATTACAAATTTCAGATTTGTAATGACCAAAGTCATTAATCAATTTTTAAGCCTCCAAGGTGAAATGCAATACCAAAGTCCGGCCTTCGTCGAAGATTGCTTGGCCAAAATTTCAATCAATTTTATTGAAAAATGAGGGTGTGACAGTGCCGCCTCAACTTTTACAAAAAGCCGGATATGACGTCATCAAAGACATTTATCGAAAAAATTAAAAAGATCTCTGGGGATATCATACCCAGGAACACTCATGTAAAATTTAATAAAGATCGGTCCAGTAGTTTACTCTATATCGCTCTACACACACACAAACGCACAGACAGACAGACAGACAGACAGACAGACAGACAGACAGACAGACAGACAGACAGACACACACACCACGACCCTCGTCTCGATTCCCCCTCTATGTTAAAAAATTTAGTCAAAACTGGTACCCCCGAAGTCGGTCAGAATTGGATACACTTACCCTATATTCATCCACACTGACACGCGTGCGCGCACGCACGCACGCACGCACGCACATATGCAACAATAACCATAACAAAAATCAAACTTTTAAAAGCACTTGAAAGTAAACAAACAAAGCAACTATTGATTCCCTACGATTATATGATCGTGACTCACTGTCTTTCCAAGTTGGAACGTTTTCAATCTGCTGTCTGACGTCATCAAAGTGTTGAAAAACGTACGGCGATGTCTATAAAACTCTCACTTGACCACAACATTCACAATGCAGTGCATTCAAGGATTGAAAAAAACACTGGCATTGATCAGACACAGTCATTGAATGTTGTTATTTTAAACATGAATCTGCTTAACATTTGGTAAGAAATGACCGTCAATAGTGCCGGGCGGTCGTGAGAATTCAAGGTTTTCAGAGACAGACAGTAAATAACGTGTTCTGAAATAAACACATGCCGAAAAATTCTTTAGTCAACCAGTTGATCATCTGCCTGACAACGGATAGGAAGTGTAAAATTGGTCGCATCATGACAATTTGCTGTGTATGGCGGTTATAACAGACGATTTGTCTGCAGGGCGGTCGTGAGAAAAAATGAGACAGACACCTTGCCCGAGTGACAAAATGACCAAGCGCAAGTAGAATAAGCCGTAGTTAGCCTTTCAAAACCATTTCATGTCGTGATTTGATGGAAATTGCTACTTATTAAAAGCATTTTACGTCCAAACCTTTTGACAGCCATTCAAACTGAACAGATTTGTAATTAATGTTTTTGAGACAGACACATTTAGAAAAAAGACCGTTTACTTCACATGCGATTGTATCGACTAAATATAAACACATTCATTTTTTTTTTTAACTAAGTGTGTTCATCTATCTCTGTTCTTTGGTTTCTAATGTACTTTTAACTGGATTTCTTTGTGTGTTTTTGTACTGGTGCCTTTGTCTATTGCAATGTGGCTAAAAAGGGAAATCGTGTCTGTCTCATTTCTCACGACCGACCTACCTGTTTCGCAGGTGGGGAATACAAACTTGACTTGAATTCGATCAAAGTTTATTTTTCATATGTAAATTCCGAAGACATTTGACATAGACCAGTGAAAATTCACGACTAAACAAAACGAAACATTTTTATTTAATATCAAAGTCAGGGACATACCCGACTCTGAAGACTGTGAAACCTGTCATAACAAAACAAAAAGTAAGGTTCTATCTCAAATACTTCCTGAGATATCTGATTTTTAAATTTTACAGTTAGCGTTAAGGGCGCGTATTCACATTTTCTCCATTTTTGAGGTCACACAGCATTTGAGTACTAAGTAAATGCCCATCTTAAACAAGTTTATCTTGCTAACATGTGCCTGCAGAACACAAAAATATCAATGAAATAGGATAGGATGTAGAGATACACTTGTACTGAAGCTGTCAATATTGAAAAAAAAGGCTATTTGGGGGCGTGGCAAATGGCAGAAAATTGATAATTGGGCATGTTTAGGAATTTTTTAACAAACAAAAAGACATCAAAACATATTAATTCTTCTGATTTCTACTCTCAATAGTATATACTTAAGAAATCTTCAATTACAGACATGTGGTTGTCTTCATTCAGTCACAATGAGGGAGCAAAAATCGAGAATTTCACCATTTCGACAGGTGGAAATGAAGATCGGAGGAACCCTGAAATATGCAAACTTTAACTGCCTGTAACTTTTGAACTACTGGACAAATCTGCATCAAATTTTGACAGCAGTCACAAAATGCAACATACTCTTGGATACATCTCTTTCGTGGAAATTGAACACACCACTTTTAAAAGTTAATAATTAAAAATATCAGAAAAAAGTAAAGACCTCCTGTAACGAAACTGAATCACAAATGACAGAAATCCACTTACTCACTGATTGTGATCTGCCTGGTTTTACTTCTGAGTATTACCCAGTTATCAACAGTACTTCTCCACATACAAGTTATATTGTTCCTGGAGAGTGCTGTTTGGGACATGCCACATCCGTGCATTTGTGGAGATCGGTTCTAACAAAAAGTCCCAAGCAAACACAAACACACTGCTGACGGTGTCACTGTCTTCTTTGGCTGGCCAAGAAAATCTGTTGCTGTCCAGAGAGCTCTTCTTTAAAAAGTTTACTTTTGCCTCATCTGCGCTTAGAATGTTTGTAACAGTGCCCACATGAAATGTTTCATCGTAGAACACTGCCACTGTCTGAAATGTTAAGTCCAACATGTGAAAACCACTGCCTGCACAAAGTATGCCTCTCGTCTTTCTGGAACATGAGTAAGTCAATTAGTGTCCCATTTGTCACTAGTTCTGTAGGGCTGGGCAGGTCACACAGAGAGTCAGGAGACAGAAGATGGCGTCTTGTAAGTCCCAACTTCTGCAAGAAGGGCCCAATGTTTCTGGTATTAATTTCCTCGCCCACATCAGCATACACAAATGCAACAATATCACCATCACTAGAGTGGACTTCAGCAGCTTGTTTGTTTGCACGCCTGACCTCTTCCTTCAGGGTTGTATGAAGAAGAAGACTGTTGTCACAGATGGAAGAAAACAGAGTCTCCATATCCTCCCATTATTTCCCAAGCTGAAGCCGCAACTGATCAAGTTGGATGAGGAGACGATTTGTAAGGACTTGATGCTTGGGGAGGGCAACTTTTCTTCCTCGTCCTGCGCTTGACATCCATCTGATTAGTTGATCAAAGTTGTCATCTTCTGAATAAAATAAAAACAAAACTCATGAGTAAATTCACATCTTTAAATCAAATGGTTTGTCTCATCTGTGTTTTGTTTTGAACTCTATGATAATACTTCACTTTTGCTCTAAAATTTTTTTTTTTTAAAAGACAGAGAGAGAGAGCACTTAAATGTTGACTTTAGCACTTCTAAAACTATATCTGAGAAGCAATTGCGTGTAAACAAGGTGCACTTTTCACGTAAAGAATTATTTCTTCCAGGCTACAACACGAAAAAAGCCAATCAGTAGAAAACGAAACCTGACTAGTGACTGAGTTATTCTTTGAAACCTTCGACGCCTTACTTCCGGTCGAACACTTTCGTACACAACAGTCAATATCTACGCTTAAATGTGCCATCCTGTTACAATAATGACAAAAATACTATCAAATAAGTTCAAAGTATCAACCAAAGTACATAAGATAAAGTCAACAGGAAAGACCGCAAGAAAAATAAAAAGCTTCGACACCAGTAGCGTATGAGCGAAACACAGTACAATTTCAGACCGGTCCAGTTCACCACTTTGATTAACAATCTACACGAAGATACAGACAAGAGAAACAAAATATAGGCCTAAGCTTCTTTAGATAACTTTAATACAACAAAACAAAACAATATTTACCGATGAAAGGCCTGAATGCGTTGAGCCAAGGGTAATCTGTACTGTTCTCAATCGCAGCATTTGAACCTCGATTCGCCATTGTTGACATGTGAACATGTGTGTGGTTTGAATGTGAAGGTCGGCTTTCCCGGCTTGCGATTGGCTCCCATTGACCTGACCTCTTAGTTTCGTATATCACTGTTTTCAGCAGAAAACAAGCTTTCCAGCGCACTATAAGACTTGCAGTGTATTTTGTACGGTTTGTGAGATACAAAGGTTTAAAAACAAGCAATAGTTTTGAACTAAAAGTTCAAAATTTTCCATCCATTTTTTGGGAATAAAACTTATACGAAAACAATCTACAGGAAGGGATGAACCAAAATATGGTAATTATATGCTAATTTGAAGGTTGTGGGGTCAAGGAGAAAGGAATTTCCCCAACAGCTGTAGATCGTGGTTCAAAGTAACGCGAGAAAAGGAGCGTCAGCCACCGAGGGATTTGCCGACCGTGGTCAAGTTTGGAATTAAATTTCTCTCTCACACACTCATATTTGACAAAACAAGACACATTAATAAAAGATTGAGAAAATGATCTTTATTTTGATACCATTTTTTAAAAATTTTGGTTAGTAATTGCTGAAGCAGAGTAAATTGAAAAGTGCCATATTTCACTCAAGTTTTGCCTTTCCCGCACTGCTGCTGATAGCACTGCCGGTACCTATTCAAAATACTCAATATCTTGTGTGAGACCCAAAAAAGCATGTAATTCGCTGCCCCTTCACGGGGAAGTGAGCACCAACAAACAAAAAAAAGAGTATGAGAGCCTTCTTTATAACAAAAAGGAAGGCTTGCATCTCTTAATAATTCTATGGCTCTTAACCAAAAGAACTCTAAAAAGAGGAAAGAAATCCCAAACTGGGACTGATGTTCTAATGACAAATGAATTGAGGACAGGGCCCTTTCCACGCCGGGCGTAGAAAGGGGAATGTTTTGTCTAGTTCTGACGACGTTTCTCAAAACTGATGAAACATCGTCTGCCATCAACAAACAATAGTTCGTCGAACATCCTAGCATCCTCCTGAACTGGGGAATGCTAAAGCCGATGCCCAAATTCTAGAATCGTGCACTATTGCAGGTGCTGGAGGAAGGGCTGACTGCCCCCCCCCCCCCACCCCCCTTTTGGTTGTAACCACTCATGGATTGCTAATGATGGGGAAAAAAACACCAGATAAGGTCAACTTAGATAAATAACCCTTTTCACATAAAGTCTGGTTGAGACCTGAGTGAATAAACCTTAAGATTCGTGAGTTACGTCTTCCGGATAACCGGAAAGAGCGCCAACCTCACTGACTTGTCTTGATCGTGGCTGACGAAAAGAGTGAACAATCTCTTGCAATCAGCTAGACCAGGAAGACAGTCCTAACTCAAAAGAGAGCTGTGAAAGTTCAGAAGACAACAAGACATGTCTTCCGAGGCGAACGAGTAATGAAAAACGAACCTGTGCGTCTCCCACTTGAATAGAACAAAAAGAGTTCCAAATAACCAAAAGTGTAACACCCTCCGAGGAGTGAAGCACTAAAAGATTATGGCTTGAGTAAACCATAGCACCATAGTCCCATGAGGTAGACGCTAATTGTTTGTAATGAACCAGAGGCAAGAACCTTGTCCCTTGTTCAATGGATAGAGGCATGACAAAATGTCGAAAAAACATCTGGCACTTTCTAGACTCCTTACAAAGAAGAGTCGAAAGAAACGTCTTAAAGCCGAAAACAAAGGAAACAATTTGCAGTTTCGGCGAGTATGCAACCTCTCATCAAAAGATGAACCGAGATTTGCTCATCAACAAACCAATGCGGCTTAAGCGAAAGCGGAAAAGGTCTTAACTTAATTTTCACTAGCAAGTTGCTATGAAATTTAATCAATCAAGGATGGAAGCAAGCGTCATAGTGGGCGCTTGCTGTAGTGCCGAACATGGAACGATCAGTGCCTAAGGCTGTCCACTCAGAACTGATAGGACGAACTCTCTAGGTGACCGTTAAAACATAATGCCAAAGTATGTGAAACCTCGGGAAGGGAATGACTATACCGGCGGTATGTACCGCGCATGCGCGGGCTGCCGGTGAGGGGAGGTAACTACCAGGGCCTTGACTTCAAGGTTTTGTTTTGTTTTGGGAGTTACCTCCCCCTGTTACCAGGGTCTGTACTTCAATGTCTGAGCATCAAACGGAAGTTAATGCTATTTATGTGAGTTGGAGTAAGAATATGTGATTTAATGACTCAGACAAAGACATATCAAGCCCAAATTAGGCTTCATGCTGCAGAAGTAAATGATGGCCAAGGTCCAGTTGATGAGAGAGTGCAGAGTGGTGAGAACTAGGTGAGAAGAAGAAAGTGAAAGAGGACCTGATGTCGGGCTGTGGGCGAGCAGACATGGCCCAGGCTGGAGAGGACTGGTTCTTGTGGCTGATCACAGACTGCAAAGCCGTGTGGACAGCGTCTTTGGCAAACAGTTGATGCTCTCTCCCCTCCTCATCTTCTTCATCTTCACCAACTATTTCCCAGTCATCATCCACTGCACCTTCTACAAAGTCTGTGTGCAGCCTGCAAAGCCAAAGGACACGATACCAGAAAAGCCAGAATATGATTAAGTAGAACAAGCGCACAGTATTGTGTGAAAAGTCTCAACAGAAGTTTATCTTGTCTGATTAGGGCTTGAGTGGCACACACACACACACACACACACACACACACACACACACACACACACACACACACACACACACTGTACATCATTACACTCTTGAAACATAGTGTGCACAACTGTCTTTTCTATCTGAAGTGTTTGCTTTTTCACCTTTCTTGTGGTGTGCACACACAGATTGTATAGAAAGTCAGTACCTGTGTGCCAGCTGCTGCCCCTGTTCCCTCAACAGCATGCACTGTTTGTGTGACATGTGTGCCTGGCGTGCCTGCATCAAGACAAAAGGCATGCCATGCGCCAGCCATCCGTCTCTGTCCCCCTGCCACACCAACCACTGCTCCAGGCTTTTCTCGATGTAATGCAGCGTTTCTTCACTGTCGTACACACAGAGACAACCTGCACACAGGGACCACACGGTCAGTGAAGGCATGCATCAAAACCATATTTACAGCACTGAGCAAATTAAAGTGTATCAAATTTGTTTGGCAAAGCCAATTATGTATGTGCTCATGACTGTTCATGAGGTGTGTAATATGCATGAATAAGCATTCACGTAAGAGCAGATGCATGATTTAAAAAACAAACAAACCAAAACCCTTTTTATACCTTTCTTCACTTGAGCCTATTCTTCTCTATGGTTTGTTTGTTTGTTTGTTTGCTTAACGCCCAGCCGACCACGAAGGGCCATATCAGGGCGGTGCTGCTTTGACATTTAACGTGCGCCACACACAAGACAGAAGTCGCAGCACAGGCTTCATGTCTCACCCAGTCACATTATTCTGACACCGGACCAACCAGTCCTAGCACTAACCCCATAATGCCAGACGCCAGGCGGAGCAGCAACTAGATTGCCAATTTTAAAGTCTTAGGTATGACCCGGCCGGGGTTCGAACTCACGACCTCCCGATCACGGGGCGGACGCCTTACCACTAGGCCAACCGTGCCGGTCTTCTCTATGGTTCTGTGGCTAATAAGTTTCCTGATCATAAATGGGTTTTTAACAAAGAGTGAATGGATCTTACCATGGGGTCTAAAGTTGGCAGTGGCAAGAGCGTTTTGCTCTCTGCTAACGTCTCCATCAATGGGCCTGTAGTCCAGGCTGTAGACCACTCCTCCACACGCGTACTCATCGTCTGCACAGCACCTCTGTTAACAAACAACATATCAGTGCACACACTATTGGTGAGAAAAAAAGTCACTTTCATATTCCATCTTTTAAAAATCCCACAAAGGAAACTGCACAACAACAAAAAGCACAGGAACAGAGGGAGCTGAAGACTGCGACACTGTTATAGATGAAAATATTCAATACACATGTTGGAGTAAACTTCATTTTGAAGAT
Source organism: Littorina saxatilis (assembly GCF_037325665.1). NCBI lineage: Eukaryota > Metazoa > Mollusca > Gastropoda > Littorinimorpha > Littorinidae > Littorina > Littorina saxatilis. Next base: position 19,796,863 of record NC_090251.1, on the reverse strand, counting down.
ACACCACAATTTCCAGACTACAAGTTGATAATTTTTATCTCTATCCTGATTGGTGAACTCTAAAGTCGGCCGCATCTTACTTCCCTAAATAATCCTCAGATTACAGTGCCCCGCTACACCCCCCCCCCCCACCTCACCCGCAAGCCTAAATCAGAGCAGTTGTAAATAACCATGTACATAATTATTATTTGAAATGTTGTCTTCTCTTTTTCATGCTTACTTTTGAGTGCAGTGCCTCTGTTTGTGTTGTTGCCTTGTCATCTTCATGTAATTTATGCGTAAGTGTGTATGAGTGTGCTTGAGTTGTCAATGCGAAAGTATGTGTATGAGTGCGCCTTGAGTCGCCTTGTGGTGAGATATGTGCGCGTTATAAATTATCGTATTATTATTATTATCCCAGCAAAGCTGGAGGTATCGCACGAACGCTATACTGTAATCGACTTGAGAAATGTTCATGCCGATAATACATGATAAAGAAGGAATCTTTGTGCCCTAACTCAGGCTACAGTTGGACATGGAAGTTCACGAAAAATGGGGAACATACTAACTAAAATACGGTGGGTGCCGACCAATTCTTCGATTTTTGATCCAACGCCATCCAGGGCCGCTTTGTTGGGGTAGAATTTTCGAGACTACAGCAATTATACTCGCGCAATTAGACGACGTCACGATGTTTTGACGTCAATGCATCGTGACGTCATCCCCTCTATTGGGCTTCTCTCGCGCGCGTGGCGTGTGCGTGTTTGCATGTTTATGTGCACAAGTGTGTGTGTGTGTGTGTGTGTGTGTGTGTGTGAGTGCGTGCATATGCGTGTGTGTGTGCATGCGGGTGTAAGAGAGAGAAAGAGAGAGAACAAGAGAGAGTGTAGCCTATTTATATGTGTATGTGCACCGTGGTGTGTGTGTGTGTGCTTGTGTGTGTAAGGGTGCTTGTGTGTGTGTCTATGTGCGTGGGTGTTTTGTGTGCATGAATGGTGTGTGTGTGTGTGTGTGTGTGTAAGAGAGAGAGGGAAAAGAGAGCGTGTGTGCATGTGTTTGTGTGTACGTGAGTGTGTGTGCGCGCGTGTGTGTGTATGTAAGGGTGTGTGGGTGTCTGTCTGACTATGTGAGTGTGTGAATGTGTTTTTGCGTGTGTGTGTGAGAGAGAGAATAAGAGAGAATAAGAGAGAGAGAGAGAGAGAGAGAGAGGGAGAGAGAGAGAGAGAGAGAGAGAGGAGAGAGAGAGAGAGAGAGAGAGAGAGAGAGAGAGAGAGAGAGAGAGAGAGAGAGAGAGAGAGAGAGAGAGAGAGAGGATTTGTCCTTCGCTGGGGGTATGCAGTGCCTTGGCAATGCACTTCTACTTAATTATTATTGTGACTAAACTTGTTCCCATTGATCCGTTTAACCAAATCTCCCCTCATCACTCCTGAGGTGGGCCACAAAAGTCCAACATCCCAACCAAGAGAGTGGAATAGACTGTGGTCGGTGCCTCATCTTCACTGCTACGCCGTACAAGCCAGTGGGAGAACAAACACACCACTTTTTACAACTGTTTCTTTTGAGACTTACACGAATGTCTCTGTTGAGGGCAATAGCCAGTCCCTCCTTTCCAAGCAGCACCAGATTGAGAGTATTGTCTTCACTGACTTCTTCCTGCACAGGGCTGCACTTTTCTGAAGCAAACCTGCACACAGTAGATGTTATTTCACATGCAACAGCTACACACTGAGGTGGATAACACATAATTGCATAGGTTAACAATCTGTCAACAACCATAACAAGTCATGAGTGAGGGAATGTCAAAATAAACAGCAAATGCACTAACCTTGCAGATTGAGAAGCCAGCAGTTGCACCAGTTGATTATCTACACAAGCCTCGCGGTAATAACAGCGATCACGTGACGGACATTGCAGGAAGCCCAAATGATTCAGGATCATCACCTTGCGTTCCTCTTCTACCCGTGCCAGCATGCGATACCTGACAAACAAGACTTCAGTGCAACAATCATTGCCACACAATGTGTGTTGCGCATTTACAAAGTTGAAGTTGAGGAAGCAATGCTACAGATACAAGCAGAGGCTGAAGCGCAGCAGTAGTTTGAGTGACTTTGAAGGGAAACTACAGGCCTTTTACCCTCACACACACATCTAACCAAGGAAAACAATTTGTTTTGAAGAATCTGAACACTATTTCCCTCAAGACTTAACAATGCACAACAGGAAGGTTTCCTTTCAAATACAGGATCAAGAAAATTCAAAATAAAAAGAGTAAAAGAAAGAGGACTGTGCACAGCGCACCTGTCGTCTTGCTGTAGGGCTGTGTTAATGGCACTGAGATCATCACGGGTCAGTCTCTGGGTGGCACTCATCTTCCAGAAGAGTTGCGAGTGCTCCCACAGAAGTTCATGAAAGGCGTGCCTGGCCTGGACCTTGAGCTGCTGCTGGTGCTCCTCGTAGATTGCCGCCCGCTCCCTGTCCTCCAGCCCCGTGTAGCACTCCTTGCCCACCAGGAAGACGTAGGTCTCGCTCAGCGGCCGCCCCACACTCACTTGCTTGTTCTCCTCCAGCTGTTTCTTGAACTGGCGCTGCAGCCTGTTAACCCACACCATCACATCAAGCTCTATCAACCCGGCAGTGTCATCATGCTGCAACTACATCTTATTCTCTTTTCTCTCCCTTATCACTTTAGTACATCACACTTAAACCAGCACGTCATCCAGAATATTTGAGATCCTACCAGTGTAAAGCAGTAACTTTCCTGTTTTACGTCAAGTGATAATGTCCACGACGGGCCAACAGTGACACAATTTTGTTCCGTTCACTTTGAACAGAGAGAGGCAAACACCTGACAAACTCCCTTCTGCAATACTAATAAACATCAACATTTAAGGGGGGGGGGCGCGCGCGCTTATTGTTCTTTGTTGTTGAAAATGAGGAGATAATATAAGATGTTTGATGGGTTGTTGACAGACCAGCTTTTTTGTCGGTCCGAGGGGGAGCATATCGTCTTTTGTTTCATATTTATTGACCAAGGCCGAAGGCCGCGGTCAATAAATATGAAACAAAAGTTGATATGCCCCCCCGAGCAAAATTGTATCACTGTTGGCCCGTCGTGGACTGATTTGGAAGATTTGTAAAACAGAAGTGGTATTTACCGCGCAAATGTTCATTTTACATAAGAATTTATTTTGTTTGGGTGTATGAACAAGGTAGATGTGGTTTTGGATTTTATCATTTTGTTTGCAAAGTTTTATATTTATAAGAGTAATTTACAAGAGACAAGGCCACTGTTAGAAATATTTTTAAGAAATTTGAAATACAGATTTGAAATAGAAAAATATTCCAGTTTCAAATCTGGTAACATTACCAAATTTGTAGAATTATGGTCCCCATATGAAGAGTTGGTTAGGTAGTACGCTAGGTTGTGCAGAGATGTGATGATTTGCGTATATATATGTTTTTGCTTTGATTTTTGTTTGTTTGTTTTTTGTTCTTTGTTTTTTTGTTTGACGGTATTATTAACTGACTGTATTAGTATTAAGCAGGTAATACGTCCATAATTGTCAAGTACTGTAATCTGCATGTTATGTTAAGCTCCGGCCTTACTTGTATGCGAACGGATGTTATATGTCCGTCTGTCTGTTATGTCCTAATTAAAAATTTTAGTAATAAATTTTCATTTGATTAATATACTTACCCAACTCACATATAGCAATTAACCCTAGTTCAGTGCCGGTAACGCTGTACGCATCCCCTTGGTAACCAAGGGAAGCCCCTCTAAAAAAAGAGTGACCAATCCCATAAGGCCATATTAATACATACTTCCGTATGCGCGCGCATACGCCGCCATATGCATCATTCCAAACGAAGCCCAACTCACACCCTTTTTTAGAAACCCACAACCCACAGCGGGGAGGCGGGAGGGAATAAACGATGTGAGTTGGGTAAGTATATTAATCAAATGAAAATTTATTACTAAAATTTTTAATTAAATTACATATCTTACCCAACTCACATATAGCAGATTGCTACTATAGGTGGCGGGTACTCACCCTCTCAAGTACGAAGAACCTGCCCGGCAGCCACCAGAGACGGCAAGGCAGACGAGCCGTCCTGACGACAAGAGGCAACATCCCTCAAGTAGTGGTTAATGAAGATGTCCTCTGATCTCCAATATGCCACCGCAAGAACCTCCGAGAGGCGTCCTGAGCGGAGCACAGCCAAGGACGATGACCATGCCCTAGCCTCATGTGTTCTGGCAGAGGAAAGAGGCAGAATGGCTCTAGCATCCCCCGACTGGGTCTGCCACCACGTATAAGCCTGCCTGATTGTCATCGACACCCATCTGGTCAGGGTAACTTTAGAAATGTCTTTACTTCTGACAGTATTGAGTGAAATAAAAAGAAGCTTTTGAGTTTCCGAGCGAAGAGGAGACGTTCTAGACAAGTAACTGCTGAGGGCACGAACCGGACAGTTAAGAGCATCAGGATCTCCTGGAGCTAGCACAGCGCTCAAGGGGGGAATATGAATAACCGGGGAAGCATGACCGGGCTTTTGATTCTTTGCTAAAAAATCCGGCCTAAACTTCAACGAAAAAGAACCATCGTTCTCTAAAGAAATATCACGCGCCAATCCCGACAAAGCGTGCACCTCACTGCCACGACGAGCTGTGGCGAGCAAAACAAGAAACAAAGTTTTCCTCGTAAGCTTAGCTAGACTAGCTAAGTGCAGGGGCTCAAATTCGTCCGATGCCAAAAAACGTAAAACTAAAAACAGATCCCACGCCGGGAGCTGCGTTTTAGACCGAGCCGAAAGAAGGGAAGCGCCCTTTAGCACACTCGCGATCACGCCACTTAAATCAATTTTGCGTCCCAGCTGTCTAAGCGTCGAAGATATAGCAGAACGCCTCACGCGCAAGGAAGAAGGCGACCCCCCCCTCCCTGCCAACCAAGATAAATGATTGGCAACTTGCATTGACCTGGGAGAGAGAGGGCTAACACCATTTTCAGAGCACCATTTTGTCCACGCAGACCAGTGCGAAGAATAGACCGACTTCGTCGAATCTCTATGCGCTTGCTGTACTAAATTCAGAGTTGAATTTGAGGCACCCGCCCGGAGCAGAGAGCCTCTGATAGCACCCAGCCGTGAAGCTGCAACGCTTGCGGGTCCCCGTGCGGAATGCCCGACCTGGGTTGAACCAGGTCGCCCTTTCGAACGCCTAGAGGAATGGGTGGACGAACCGCCATGCGCACCAGATCTGGATACCAATGTTGACTGGGCCACCGCGGGGCCACCAGAACCAACGCTGGCTTTTCTATGTCTGCTTTCCGCACCACCTTGCCTAGCAGGCAAAACGGAGGAAAGGCATAAGCCTGCAGACCCGACCAATCCAGATCCAGTGCATTCACGGCCCAAGCTAGAGGGTCCGGAAACGGAGAGACAAACAAGGGGAGACGAGCCGAGAATCTCGTTGCGAACAGATCGATGGGAGGCTTGTGAACCTGCACCCAAAGACGATCCAGAGCCTGATGGGAGAGAGTCCATTCTGAGTGCAGGACCTTGCTCCCCCTGCTGAGGGAGTCGGCCAGGACGTTGAGAGAGCCCCTCAGGTAGACAGCTGACAGCCGAATGTTGTGAGTGCTGCACCAGACCAGTAACCGACACGCGCTGTTCGACAGAACCTGAGAGCACGAGCCCCCCTGGCGATTTATGTAAGCCGCTACCGTCGTGTTGTCCGTGTGTACCAGAACATGACTGTTTGCCAGCAGAGGCAGAAACGAACGCAGACTGAGTGCCACAGCCTCCAGCTCCAGAACATTTATGTGCAGAGAGGCCTGACTGGCGTCCCACACCCCTGAAGCAGTCTGGTCTGCCAAATGAGCCCCCCAGCCCGAAAGCGAGGCGTCCGTGAAAAGATTGTTCTCCGGTGCAGGGAGAACAATAGGGACACCCTGTGACACCCAGGGAAGAAGCCAAATGCTCGTTGTACGGCTGAACCAAGCACCCAACTCGATCAAGCAATTCCAGCCTTGAGTCGCTTGGTCCCACTGCGCTTGGAGCGCTGCTTGAAAGGGCCTCTTGTGGACTCTTCCCAGAGGGACAACAGTGGCCATGGATTCCATCTGCCCTAAAAGAGAAGTCAACTCCCGAGCCGTAGACAGATTCTTTCCGTAAAGAACACGGATAGCCTCCTGCAACTTGTCCACCCTCTTTCGAGCAGGACGGACTGACCAGTTCAGTGTATCGAACTCCATCCCCAGGTACGTGAATTGCTGGGAGGGCACCAACTCCGACTTCACGAGGTTGGCTGTGAAGCCGAGCTGAACCGCTAGACTGAGCACCCTCTGAGTGTGCGTATTGCAAAGGACCTGGTCCTGATGCAGAATCAACCAGTCGTCCAGATAGGCTCTCAGCCGCACACCCTCTTGCCTCACGAGGGCACAGAGCTGACGCACGACCATCGTGAAAATCCAAGGGGAGAGAGACAGACCGAACGGAAGCGCCCGAAACTGAAAGATCCTCTCTCCCCAGCGGAAACGAAGCCATTTTCTGTCTGCCACATGCATCAGCACGTGAAAATAAGCGTCGGTCAGATCTATAGACGTGACCCAGTCCCCCGGCCGAAGGGCTTCTCTCACTGAGGCAGGCGTTTCCATCGTGAACTTCACGACACGCAGGAACCTGTTCAATGGCGACAAATCCAGAACAGGCCTCCACGCACCCGAGGCTTTGGGTACTACAAACAACCTGCCGTAAAAGCCTGGGGACCTGTGATCGATCACCTCCTCGATCGCGCCTTTTGAAAGGAGTGCAGCGACCTCTCCCTGAATAGCTGCTTTGGCCTCCGCGTCTCGCGGAAACACAAAAGGCGGCGGTATCCTGGACAGCGGTGCCTTCCCGTCTGCCCAGAGAAGACGAAATCCCGAACTGATCACCCCCAAAATCCACTGGCTGGACACCAAACGAATCCAGGCAGCGATGGCCCTGGAGGGGCCGCCCGCCACCACCAAGGTGGGGGCTAACGGGGCGATCTGCTCGGGAAGACATCATTGGGGGTGAGGCTTACGCCCCGACCCCCTAGAACCACCAAACGAACCCCTCTTCTGATAAGGGGCGCCACGCCCCCTGCCTCGAGAAGAGGAGTTCTGGTTCTGACTCTTGCCACCGCCCGAAAACGAAGGCTCAGCCTTGTTCTGCTGCTGAGGCTTACTGTGCGGTTTTTGAAAGCCCTGATGGGCGATCCTGGCAATCGCCAAATCCCTGGCATCCTGGGTCTCTTTTTGCAACGCATCGAGAGACGAACGACTTACAAGAGAGCCGTCCTCAAAGGGAGAAAACCTCAGACTATCGATAGTTCCCTTGTCCCTGATCTTTGAGCCACTCAGAAAAGCAGCTCTGCGCGAAAGAATCGCATGAGTGTACAGCTTAGCTGAAAGCCCCATTTGCTCACGAGAGACCCTGGCTAAGGTAGCCAACAGCGTTGTAACGTCTTCCGCCGAAGCGTCATAACGAAACTCGAAAGGCTCAAGACTTGACGCAATCGATCTCGACAACGAACGCTGCAGTGACTCAGAGACCGAGGCCAATTCCAAAAGAGATCTCCCTGTCTCCTCAAGAGCCAACAGAGAGCCCTCCACATAGGGTACAGGTCTGTCTTTGCTATAACCATCTTCCCTGAGAGACGCCAGATCCGGCGTAACAGGCAGAGCCGCTCTAGGGAGAGCAAAAGACTCCACCAAGTCAACAGGCTGCGGCACCAGCTTGAAATTGCGGAGAGCAGCTGCACCAGGCACCACTTGTCCTGGTTGAGCCAGCCACGACGTGGCCGAATCAGGTGCGTCCCCATGTTGCACCAACAAAGGCATTGGGACCACCTGATTATACGACTGAGAATTCTTCTTCATGACTTTCGACATCTCATACGCAACAGCGGGCGATTCGAGAAATTTGAAAGAACATTTCTTCTCTTTCGCACTGCGAAAGTCTCCAAGTGCAGAGGGAGGAGGAACCACAAAAGACTTAGATTCCACCACCCCCTCTTCAAAATATCTTGAAGCCGTCTCGGCCGCAGATGCCACCGCATCAGAAAGCCTAAACGGAATTTTGAACTCGGTACCTTCGACTGCTGCGGAAGCACCGTCTTCAGAACAGCCGTCCGGCATTAACATGCCATCCGTCAGCTGGTCCCCTGCTTGACTCCCATAGTCAAACAAAGAGCCAGCCACACTGCCCCCTTCCTGCCCCCCGGGCGGAAGCGAAAGACGCGCACCCTTACCACATTCTAAAGAAGCGGATGGTTGCGACAAATCTTCCGTTCGCTCTCCAAGGTTCTTAACCGCCACCGACCTGCTGCCAATGCAGTCAGAGCCAGCCTCAGCTTCAGAACTTTCACCCACAAAGCCAGAGCCCGGAGTTACTTTCTCTTGGAAACGCTCTACCCTTTCTCCGGAGAACCCGGATACTTGGGTAGAAGACATACCTTTAATGTGGCGAGAACCACCAGCAGCCGGGCCGCACGCCACCAGCGTAGGCCTGGTACCATCCTGAGACGCATGAACCTCAGCCCGAGTAACAGTGGCCGAAGGCAAAGGGCGAACGTCGGCCAGAGACGACACACCAGCCACACCCGCAGGCAGTGACCGGAACTCCGCCCGCGTGGACGCCACCTCCTCCGCCAAGGACGAGACCTGTGAGCTTAAAGAAAGTAACAGAGACGCCACGTCCACAGACGCAAGGCCGGGAATCACAGACACCGAAGCCGCCTTAGCGGGCTTATCAGCACGAGACAACTTGTCTAAAGTTTTATCAGTGGGCTTATCAGCACGAGACAACTTGTCTAAAGTTTTGTCAGTCACATTCGCCGAAGTAGGCATGTCAATCAAAACATCGGTAATCTTTTGCAACGACGGTTCCAGAACCGAAACATGTGCCTGGCCGGGAGCATTAGCTTTCCTAGGCGTTTTCTTAGAAGGCGAAGACTCAGCAGCTACTTGCTTAGACGAGTGCCGCTTCTTGGCGCTATCCGCCATGACCAAAACAACTCACGAAAAATTTTGTAAACAAGAAAATTTTCACAAGTTCAAATTACAGGTCAAAACGCCCACAAACACAAACAAAAAACAAGAACGACCTCACCTCAATATGTAGAGAAGCGAAGACAAGCTAGAAGAAACCAAGAGGTAAATGACCAAGTCCGCAGACGAAGTGTCAAAAGGCTGAACACAGCCAGAGCGTACAAAAACGCGACCAGTCTCACTGCTCGCTGAGTATGGAATGATGCATATGGCGGCGTATGCGCGCGCATACGGAAGTCGGAAGTATGTATTAATATGGCCTTATGGGATTGGTCACTCTTTTTTTAGAGGGGCTTCCCTTGGTTACCAAGGGGATGCGTACAGCGTTACCGGCACTGAACTAGGGTTAATTGCTATATGTGAGTTGGGTAAGATATGTAATTTAATGTTGTATATATATGGTCATAGGCACAAAATGGCGTCGAGTCAGAAAAAGTGATACAACCTCCAGAAAAAAATTCTTGTTGATGCTTCTTTTTTATTTAAAATCGTGAACATGAAGAGCATTGACGAAGAAGGTATTTTTCTCGGCTCGGACATGACTCCGTAGCGTGTGGTTCACGTGTACGGAATATAATCGATGTTTTGTTGGTGATTATTGACGGTGATCTGTTGCAATTCTGTGACACCTAGTACAGTGTGCTCGGCAAACTTTCGCATACTGTCAGATCACTGTCCAAAATATAGAAAAAATACGGAGATTCTATTCTGAAATGGTCGGTCTTTCCCTTGCAAAGTTTGAAGTGCTCCTAAGTTTGCCGAGTCGAAGCTTACCGGAAGATTACCATAGGCTAGAATGTACGTCGTTCTCTGTCGTGATTTTCCGGCCGAGTGTATTAATGAGCCGACATTCATTCTCAACTTTCAGAACAACAAAGTTTTTGTTGATTTTCGATGAAAAATTATTCTTCTGTGTGAAAATCGAAAATAAATTTTCATTTGATTAATATACTTACCCGAATCACATAAAAGCATTGACACAGTCTAACATGCTTAAGGTCTGAAAAGGCTACCCATCTTAAAGAATTTTAAAGGGAAGCAACCCAACACAAAAAGTGTAAATACAGGTATGGTAATGACCATCTACCCAGGGAGTTACCTCCCATCCGGGTTACGTGACGTCACTTCCCCTGTAAACACCACGTGTAACTCATACGACTTAATAGACTAAAAAATCATATGCGGGGTTGGCGGGAGGGAATACACTATGTGATTCGGGTAAGTATATTAATCAAATGAAAATTTACTTAAAAATTTTCGATTAAATTACATATTCTTACTCCGAATCACATAAAAGCAGATAGCTTCAACAAGGCGGTGGGAATGAAAAATCCAAACTCACCTCAAACCCTTGCGAGGAACTGACCCCCTGCTATGAGCGCTGGGAAAGTTCTAGAGCCATCTTGCCTCACAGCAGAGACGTCCCTGAGGTAATAGTTGAGAAACACGTCCTCGGAACGCCAGTACGCCGTGCGTAGGACTTCATCCAGTTTATGAGACCGAAGGACGGCCAAAGAGGACGCCCAAGCCCTGGTTTCATGGGCTCGGGCAGAGTCCATGGGGAAGACAGGCAGTCCCCCCCCTTTGTTCGCCAGGCTCCACACGTAAGCTTGCTTGATGAGCATGGACACCCAACGAGCCATTGTGGTTTTGGCAATATCCCTATTTCGTAACGTGTTCATAGAGATGAACAGTAGCTTTTGAAATTTGGACCTAAGCGGCTGAGCGCGGGCCAGGTAGATGCCAAGAGCTCGGACCGGGCAATTAACCGCGTCTGGGTCTCCGGGAGCCAGAATAGAAGTCAAAGGCTTGACGTGAACCAGCGGAGAGGCCTGGTCAGGGGCCTGATTCTTTGCCAGGAAGTTAGGCCGGAAACGCAAAGAAATAGAGCCATCGGGCTCGTTAGAGATGTCCGCCGGGTCCCCTGACAGGGCGTGAATCTCACTTCCCCTGCGAGCCGAAGCTACCAGCAGGAGAAAAAGAGTTTTGCGCGTAAGACTAGCGAAACTAGCCGTGACCAAGGGTTCAAATTCTGCGGAACGAAGAAATTCGAGTACCAGAAAGAGATCCCACTTCGGGAGGGAAGAACGAGTAGCGGACTCTTTGAGCGCAGCGCCCTTAATCACCCTTGAGATGACGCCGGTGACGTCAATCGAGCGTCCCAACTGCCGTAACGTGACAGCGATGGCAGATCTTCGCACCCTCAAGGAGGAAGCAGACGCTCCTTGAGAGGAAAGAAAAGAGAGGTGGTTTGCAACGTGCATGGAACGAGGCCAGCGCGTCCAAACCACGGGCCTGACACCAGGTCACCCAGGCCTTCCAGTGAGAAGCGTACACTGACGAAGTGGAAGCCCTATGAGAGCGTTCCACCAAGTCTAATGTCTGTTCAGAAGCACCGGAACGCCTCAGAGAAGACCGGACAACTTCCACACGTGAAGTTTCAGGATTGAGGGGTCCTCGTGTGGAATGCCGGTTCGAGGCTGCACCAATTCTCCTCTTGCGAGAGAGAGAGGGATTGGCGGGCCGTGAGCGAGCCTCAGAAGGTCCGGGAACCACGCCTGTGAGGGCCACAGGGGCGCGACCAGAAGGAGATCCGGACCCTCCATTTCCGCCTTCCGAATTACTCGGCCGAGTAACTGGAAGGGAGGAAAGGCGTAGGCCTGGAGCCCTGTCCAAGGAAAGGCCAACGCATCCGTCTGCCAAGCCTCGGGATCCGGGAATGGCGAGACGAAGATCGGCAGCCTCTTCGAAAACCGGGTGGCAAAGAGGTCCACCAGAGGCTTTGGGACGAGGGCCCAGAGACGAAGCAGTGCCCCGTGAGTGATCGTCCACTCTGATTGAAGCACCCTGTCGGAGCGACTGAGCGCATCCGCCAAGGTGTTCAAGCTCCCCGGGAGGTACCTGGCCGAGAGACTGATCTGGTGTTGCCAGCACCAGGTCAGAATCTCGCAGGTCCTGCCCGAGAGAGACGGGGACCGCGACCCTCCCTGCTTGTTCAGATAAGCTGCCACAGTCGTGTTGTCTGTGAAAAGACGAACATGCTTGGCGTGAAGGGAGGGTCGAAACTCCGCCAGAGCCAGGGCCACAGCCTCTAGCTCCAGCAAGTTGATATGCCAACGGCTCTGCTCTGCCGACCACAGGCCCGACGCAGTCTGTCGGTCTGTGTGTGCCCTCCAGCCCATCAGAGACGCGTCCGTAAAGAGGTCCGTGTCTGGGGGGAGCAGGACAATCGGCACGCCCCTGCAGACCCATCCCGTGTCCAACCACGGAAGGGTCGCTGACTGGAACCATCCCTGCAAAGGGATGAGGACGTCCCAGTCCACGCAGGCAGAGTCCACATACGGTTTCAGGGCAAGCTGAAACGGACGTTTGTGAACCCTGCCCTGAGGCACCAAGAGAGCCATGGACTCCATCTGTCCCAAGATGGAGGCCAGCGTCCGGAGGGAAGCCCGCGGGAGAGACAAAGTGGCGCGGATAATGGCCTGGAGCTTGTCCACCCTCCTCTGAGAAGGCTGGACCGTCCATGCAACCGTGCAGAAAGACATTCCCAGGTAAGTGAACGTCTGCGACGGCACCAACTCCGACTTTGTCCGGTTGATCGAAAAACCCAACCGGTGGGCTTGACGAAGAACCGCTTGGGTATGACTGGAGCACCCAGACTGGCTTTGGTTCAGAACCAGCCAATCGTCCAGGTATGCTCGCAGCCGTATACCCTGCGACCTCACCAGTGCGCATAACTGTCTCACGACCATGGTAAAAACCCAAGGTGCGAGAGACAGCCCGAAAGGAAGAGCGCGGAACTGGTAGACCTGATCGTCCCACCGGAAACGGAGCCATTTCCGGTCGGACGGATGCACCAGGATATGGAAGTATGCATCCGTCAGGTCTATGGAGGTCGCCCAGTCTCCCGGGCGAAGGGAGTCTCTGACCGACGCGGGCGTCTCCATTTTGAACCGTATCGTTCTCAAGAAAGTATTGAGATGCGACAGGTCCAGGACGGGACGCCACGCCCCTGAGGCTTTTGGAACAGCAAACAGCCGCCCGTAAAAGCCGAGGGACGTGTGGTCTAAGACCCTCTCCACCGCGCCCTTCTGCACCAGAGCCACAATTTCCGCCTGAAGGACGGACCTTGCTTCCGGCGAGGAGGGTGGCTTGAAGCCCGGCAGACGCCGCGACAGAGGTGCCTTTCTTTCGCCCCAAAGCAGACGAAAGCCCGATCCCACGACGCCCACGATCCACTGGCTGTGCACTAAGGCCGCCCAGTGTGAAAGTGCCCTTGAAGGGCCCCCCGCCATCACCAGAGTGGAGGACGGGGGGGTGGTGGGACCGGGAGCACTTCATTGGGGGTGAGGTTTGCTTCCAGAGCCACCTCGCCCCCTGCCGGGCGCCGATCTTTTTCTCGAGCCACGAGAAGCCGATCTGGCCTGCTTCTGTCCGGTAGGCTTGGAAGCACCAGAGGCCTGAGGCTGTTTAGGCGGAGCAGGCTGAGCCTGTGAAGACTTGGCCTGCTTGAACGCCTGCAGAGAGAAATCAGAGAACTGAGAATCCCTGTTCATCTGTATCTCTGTCTTCCTGGCGTCGAACACCAGACGGCCAAACAGAGAGCCCTCTGTCATGGGAGACGTTCGCAGCGTGTCACGAGTAGTCTGGTCCGTGAACTGAGAGTGACCCAGGAAAAGATCTCTCCGGCTCATGACCGTATGTGCGTACTGCATCGCTGACAACCTCATTTGCTCTTCGTTGACTCTAGCCAGAGCCAACAGAAGAGTGGAGATGTCATCAGCATCCTGCTCGACCGCAAGGACGAAAGGGTCCAGCGTCTCGGTCATAGCCCTGGCAAGGGAACGCAGAAGTGTCTCGGAGATCGAAGCTAGCTCTAAAAGCTGGCGACTAATCTCCTCCAATGCCATGAGGGTATGTTCCGGAAGTACAATCCCCGAATCGCTCTTGATAGGCTTTGCCAGCAAAGAAGCCATTTCCGGCGTGACCGGAAGCGGTGCATGCGGAAGCGCAAAAGGAGCAAGCCAAGAACGACGTGTCTTCGGCAAAGTAAACTTCTTGTGATGTGTGGGCACAAAAGAAGAAGCTTGGGTGTCCGAAGCAAGCCAAGCCTGAGCAAGTTCCGGAGCCGGTCCATAAGGTACAAGCAAAGGAACAGAAATGCCAGGTTGCGTCCTTCCCGCAGGAGAGGGCCGCGCCAAAACCTGAGAGAGCTGGTAAGCAACTGATGGGGATTCAGCAAAACGGAAGCGAGAAGCATCCTCCTTCTCGTAACGAAAGTCCGCCATCGCAGAGGGGGCGGCGGAAGCCGACGTAGGCAAAGCCGCAGCCCCCTCCGCAAAGTATCTGGATGTAACTTCCGCCGCATCTTCAAGCGCCAGCCGAAGCTGAGACGGAAATCCAGAACGAGAAGCTTCACTGACTACAGACTGCGTGTCTGCATAGTCGAGCGAAGCATCCTGACCATAGTCCACTGAACCGGCAGCAGGTTGGTGTACAGAGAAACCGGAGAACCTGTAGGCCGGAAGGCATCCTGGCTCATAACCTGATCAACAGGAAACGCAGAGCCGGAAGACGCAGCCACCATTGCCGCCGGAACGGAACCGGTAGTCGACATAGCACTAGGCAAGTGCAGCGAAGACTGTCCCGGAAGTTCGAAGGACGTGCCCGGTCTCTCACCCACTGACATCCGTGTAGGAGCAGCGTGAAAGACACTAGGAAATCCGGGCGGAGCCGGAAGCGCTGCCGACGAAGCCGCGTAAAGCGGAAGCGTCTGCTGCGAGGACTGGGGCCGGAAGCCCGGTGGCCCGAAGGCCAGTCCACAGTCGACACCAGCAGGAACCTTCGTGGGTGTGCCAGATTGACCTTCGCTTCCGGGTAAACCCGGAAACGCGACTCCCGCAAGCAGAAGCCGCCCTTGCTCAGTCATAGCCATACTCGCTGTACGATCAGGCTTAGAAAGAGCAGCATATCCTGACTGGCAGGAAGTTTGCAGGTAGCGAGCCTGCGACCAAGAACTGTTGCTCAGAAGAGAGCGTCCGGTGGCTTCGCTAGAGCCGGCGGAGCAGTTCGACTTACCGTCTGTGCTCCAGGTAAGAGCAGTAGACGACGAGAGAGAACCAACATCACGGGCGGGCGTCTCCGACAGGCACACAAAAGATGCCAGAGAGCGGACGCCACCCACTGCCGATGAAAGCGGAGAGCTGAGAGCCGGCGTGGCTCGCTGTAATTCGTCACGCACCAGGCTTCGAATTTCTGGAACAAGCGAGCTCAAAATCGAAGAAACCATATCAGCTTGCCCCGAGCCCGAAACGGCGGCCGGGCGAGCTGACACAGACACAGTTGTAACAGGTTTGCTAGGCTGCCCCCCAGCATTAAGGCTATCAGGGGCAGAAATGGGTACCGACAAAAGGACGTTTCTAGCTTTGTCAGAAACCAACACGAGCGGAGAACTTTTAGGCACAGGTTTTTCCGAGGAAGACTTTGCCTTAATCCGGCCCTTGGCATCACCCTTACCGCGTTTTTTATCGCTATCAGCCATAATGACCAACGCGCAAAACACAGCAAACAACAACAAAGTTACTGAGCAAAAATTTTAACAAGTCCAAACAAGGACGAAAATTTGTCAATAACAACGAAAATTCCTGTCAACAATAAGACAAAATTGGAAAGAGCTCACCAAAAACGTAATGGCAAGCCAGTAAGACGGGTTAGGTGGCCGGTGGGTGCCCAAAGAGCACCTGCAAGCAGCCACTCACGGAGCCAAAATTTCGACGACCTTCTCAGTTGTAGGCTGAATAGTCGTACGAGTTACACGTGGTGTTTACAGGGGAAGTGACGTCACGTAACCCGGATGGGAGGTAACTCCCTGGGTAGATGGTCATTACCATACCTGTATTTACACTTTTTGTGTTGGGTTGCTTCCCTTTAAAATTCTTTAAGATGGGTAGCCTTTTCAGACCTTAAGCATGTTAGACTGCGTCAATGCTTTTATGTGATTCGGAGTAAGAATATGTAATTTAATGAGTTTTAAACACGAATCCAATGATAAACAGCGGTACGGGAAAGGTTTTTCGGCCAACTGCGTGATGCGTCGTGACGCGTTAGTTATGTACTATATTTTCTTCCGCGCATGGACTCGTTTCTACAAGGGGTGTGAACAAACTTTGTTTACTGTTCTCCAGCATGCGATCGTAGTTTCATTTGAAGAAGTCTGCGTTTGAAACGAACGAGAAATAAGAGAACACAGGAGGTAAGTGTTTTGTCGTGATTTCTTTGAAATGTGTTATGTACACAATGATGGTAAGTTTTATCAATTTTGTAAGTCATATTGCTGTTTGAGACGTGTTTTGTTTGTTTGTAACGATGGTTGAGTGCAAGTCGAAAATATCGCGCGCTAAACGAAGTCTCCGATCTGACGAACAATGAAGAAATTTTATTTTGATTGTTCAGATACGAAGCTGTTGTCGTGACGGATAACGTACGATGCATGGTTAAGCTAATACAAATAGAATCTTTGTACAAATAGGTGGAAAACATTACTATGTTGATTTCTTTTGTTTCTGCGTTGAAAGGGACTTTCTGACGGGCTAGGAAATCGGTTGAGAAAGTACGGTGCGATGTTCATAACGTCACATCATGAGATTACTGTCTTCGGGCTAGGCGCGGAATATTTAACATTTTTACCAATGATTTTCTTTGATTTTCGTTCTTTCAGACTTGTGGTTCATTTTTTTGTTGTTCTTTGTAAATGACCGGGTTATGAGATTCAGACTTTTCTCTGTGGGATTCGTGTTTTCTTCCATGACTGCGTGTTCATAACTTCACACTCCTTTAGTTCGAGATAGCTTGTCTGGCTGACGTGTGACATTATGTACACGTTATTGAAATCTTGTTCTGAAGGCTATGCAGTACAGAGTTCTTTACTACGATCAAATCTTGTTCTTTTTTGCTAAAAGAATTAAAAGCTGAGCAGTAGATGACTGCATTCAGCTGTTTTTATGACCCTGAAAATGTTCATAACGTCACGTCATATCGTTTTGCTGTGATGATAGCAGATAGTGTAAAATCCAAACATTATAGCAAGCATTTCAGAAACTACATCCATCTATAATTGCAAATCGTTTTTTCTTTCAGATCACAAAAGCTACTGCTGAGGGAGCCTGGGAGGTCTTCCTGGGGGGGAATTGGGCTGTGGGAAGAGAAAATGGCCTCCAATATGTACAGTTGTTTTTTTTATACCCGTGTGCAACATCCTGCGAGTCTTCAAGGAGGACGACTACATGATTTCCCTTGAACACTGGGCTTTTATTTACATGTTTGCCGCTAAATCTTTCTGGAGGTATAGCTTACATGAGACTTATGGCTGAGACCAGACTTTTTTTGTGAGCTTCAAGTTTTTTATTTACACATCCTGTTTTAACCATCTTCAGAATTGATAACTTATTTCACAATCATATTACACTTAGACTTTTTCATGTATTCTTGTTCCTATGTCTGTTGATAAACAGTGATCATTTCCCAACTGACAAAATCTAAGTGAGCAGTACTCACCAGCACTCAATGCATGAAAGATAATCTGTTGTAATGTTATGTACACATTCTCATTTTTCTTGCATTTTCTGATGATGATCTGAATTTATGTTCCAGGGCTGCTAGTTGCTTTTTTATTTGTACCTTCTGTGTGTCATTTGTTTTCTTACAAATTCTGCCTTTGTAGGTGTGCATCTTTTTAAGATACATCACTTAGAATCGTAGCTGTCACAGTGTGGCGTTATGTACATATGTATTTTTCCCTCTTATCTCTTACCTGCTACATGTGTTATCTTGTTTTTTTATTTAAAATGGTAACTGTGTCCCTTTGCTACTAATTTCTTTCTCATATTTGTTGATTGCAGTTATTGTGGCACCATTTTTAGCTGATATGGGCACTTTCATCCTCAGACTTTGCGTGCCGTTATGTACACATAGGTTTCTTTTGCTGTATAGTGGATTTATGGTGGTTTCATCCACAACTTTTACTTCTTAAGGGTTCTTCTCATTTATTTGGAGATGTCCATACATTTGTTTGCCTGTTGGGTCAGAATGTTCTTGTTTTAATGTATCTGTTTTGGTTATGTCACGCTGTGATGTTATGAACAAAGTTTGACTGCTGCTGGGTTTTTTTTTAATTGTCTAGCCCCTATAACCGGATTTTGCTTGTTTGCCACTTTAACTTCATAGTTGTAAGCATTTCTAACTATATTTGATGTTGGTTTCATTTCGTGTGGTTTAATTGTTGTTTTAATCTCGATTTTTTAGCAATTATTTACGGATGAAGTGAAAAAGGATGTTATTCCTTTCATCCTCTGTGGTTACATTTCTCCTTGCTGTGGCTGTCTGGTGTCTATCTCTTTTACATGGGTTTTGTACTGAGGGGTCAGAAATCGTCTTTTGTCACCTTTTTTGTTGCATTTTTGTGATATGATGTGACGGTTATGTACACAATGCTCTAGTCGGGTGTAATAATGTTAGATTTTTGTTTTTGGTGTTGTTTTGATATTTAAAGTCATTTAATGTGGGTTTTTTGCTTGGGTTATGTTTATTTTCTGTCATAGTGCACTTGTAAGGTTAAATAAAGTTTGTGACGTTGTGACAAGTTATGTACATATGCCGGGATTTAAATTTACTAGTTTGTTAAAAATAAACTTTTTTTTGAACTTATAGTGTGTTTATGAGCTTATAAGTGTGACTGGATTTATCAAGCCTTTCTTTGTGTGTCTCCTTTTTAGGCTAAAAGTTTTCCTGAGCATGTCACAGTTTTCATGTCTGTGTACATATATCTATATATATATACGACTTGTGTCTGTGTGTGTGTCTGTGTGTTTGTGTATCTGTGTATTTGTGTATTTGTGTGTTTGTGTATTTGTGTATTCGCCATGCACGGCCAAAGTTCTCGATGGATCTGCTTCAAATTTGGTGGGCATATTCAGGTAGACCCGGGACACGACACAACCTGGTCGATATTTCAACACGTGCTCTCAGCGCGCAGCGCGGAACCGATTTTGGTTCCACCTCAGCTATTTTGGTTCCACCTCAGCTACCCGGGCCCCCATACCGACACACCAAAGCCAAAGTTCTCGGTGGATCTTTTTCAAATTTGGACACCGTATTCAGCTACACCCCGGACACAATATCATCGATGAGATATTTCAACACGTGCTCTCAGCGCGCAGCGCTGAATCGATTTTGGTTTTTGTGTTCATTTCACCATTATAAGTAACTCTTCCTTATCTTCTCATATTCTCCAGGTTTTCAGCGTTTACCTCCCTTCCTTCGTATGGTGCACTTTTGTGTGAGTGGAGCGTCTTCGGATATTCCCGGCGTTCTGTTACTGTTACTATTTTTAGAAGGTCAACGCAGTGTCCAGAACGTAAATTGGACCCGTAAATTATCCTCACTGTAAAAGTGCAAAGGTCGAATCAATTTATAGCCACGCGAAAAATACACTGTCATCTATCTCTCTATAGATACGGCTTCTCTGTGTTTTTGTGTGTGTGTGTGTGTGTGTGTGTGTGTGTGTCTATGTGAGCAACACCTGTGCATTGTTCAGTTCTGTTTGTGATGTGGTCTGGCGGCTTTTGTGTAATTTAATGTACTGGCCTTCCTTTGAGAAGCCATAACTTGCTCAGTCCTGTTTGAGTGGAGTTCGCCTCCAAAGGTGATTAACACGGTTACATTCGTCGACAAGGATGGGACTCGATATGGTCAGGAATGGCATTATGGCCACTGAATCATTTTCGTGCTGTTCCCATTCCACGAATCTGGGAGGGACCTAAGCTTGGCGGGTCCATTGTTCGGACCCGGCGAAGCCGGCGTACGGCTCTAAGTCCTTCTTCCCGGCGAAGCCGGCTACCCGGCGAAGCGGGTATTCATTCTAGTATATATATATATATATGTCTTATATACTTGCCATTTACATATTTATTACAAATGTTGATAGATGAATGATGATACATTGTAGACGGATGCATGTTATTGATTAAAAGCCCCACAATGATGTGCTTGGCAAGACAAAAAAAAAAAAAAAATGCTGGTCTGACAACAAACCACCAAACATCGTTTTTGTCATCATTTTGGTAGTGAGAAAATAAGTGCAAAATCAACACAGGGAGCCATGCTTTGAAACACGAGTTCCGTTTTGATAACCACACGAGTTCCGTTTTGATAACCACTGGCAATCAAAGCTGGCGTGTGAAAGCAACTTTCTATGTTTTTGAGTTCATAAAATGTTGTGATGAATATGTCAGGTTTGAGGATGCACAGTTCTGTAGGTTCATCTCGGTATTCCACTCCCTCGGCTTTCAGATGTAAATATTAAGCTTAGTGATCAAATGTGGAAGCTACGTTGGGTCAAAGGTCACAGAAGATTTGCGTCGTGCAGCGAAGGAAAGAATCGCGATCTTGTTTCTGACTCAGTGCCTCTTTGTTTTTCATTAGACCTGTCATTCTGCTTGCTCGGCTTTGTTAGATGTTTGCATATCTTGTTGCTATTTTCTTTGCTTTTATTATTATTTCTTATTTGCGCTTCGTTTATCGATACAACGTCTTGTGCACGGGTCAAAATTTGTGTCAGGGGTCAATTGGTTTGACTTGAACTAAACACGAACGTCTGTGTATCGAAACACAGATACACGCACTCCATGACTTTGTAAGAAGACAAAACATATCGGTAGGTTTCATTTGTTTGTGATGAATTTATGACCTTTCATGAAGTAGTTTTGTTTTTTGTTTACTTTTGCCAGTTTGCCAGTTCGTTTTTGGAACTTTGCAGTGTCGTGTCGTCTGTTTAGGTCTGGGGAAACGCCAATGAAAAGAGCCGAAGAATCCCTGAGCGTTTCTATTGGGTTTGCTTTTGATTATCCATGTATAACCTGCTTCCTGCAACTATGGTAACCGGGGATTTATTGCATGGGGAACATGAGATTTATTTCCCAGGTGCTTGTGAATGAAAACTCGTGAAAATGATGACAATGTCAGTTATCTGCCTTGGTATCCAAACAACGCAAGTACAGGTGGAAGGGATATCAGGATGGACAACTACTCTGCATTCCTAAAACGTCTCAACCTAATTTGATTCAAAGTTTCCAAGAAAGTGCTCTGTCAGAGTATTTTATTTTTCGGACAGAGTGACCTTAACATTATTTGATGAAGGTCATAAAAAAACAGGGATTATGAAAGAGTGGTCGAACACTTGCGCAAAAAGTCACCTTAGTCACAAAACAGAAACAAAGAAAACTGGACTCACTATAACACTAACAGTTGACTCAATACACAAATAAAAACCGAATGTTTCAACTGAAAAGTCTTCTTCGGCAAATAAAAATACAAGAACAATTGAGAACGGAAGAGACGGCATAGTTGTGTGAGAATAAATCAGGCTAGTCCTGTGTCAGAAGCTCTACTCTTTTTAACAATCAAATAGAAACTGAGGTGGTCAAACATACTCTTTTTTCCTTTCCACAGTTTGAAGTTCATGAACATGGTTTCTAAAGCACTCTTCTGCTTCAGTTGAATTGAGCAAATCATAAGGAATCCTTTGTTCTTCTGTATTGTCAAGAAAATCCTCTGTCTGTTTCCAAGATTCTCCATGTTGGCACACCTCCAAAAAATGACTAGAAAAATCAGGGTGACCCTGCATGTTGCGTTGAATGGTCTGCCAACTCCTGAAACAGAACCACATGAATGGTAACAATGATGATGATGGTGATGATGACAACGACAACAACAACAACAACAATAATAATAGTAATATAATAATCATGATACTCACAGTGAGTGATGATGATGCAAGTATTTCCTACACAAACAAAAGGAGCAAAACAAAAATACAGTCCAGTGGTCAATTGATGTCGTAAAAAATATCTCTGGGTAAATTTATTAACATTCCAAACAGCAGATACATGTGAAAACAAGACTACCATCTTAAAACCATTTCAAACTACAGTGGAGTCCGGGTACAACGAATCTCAAGGTAGATGCATTTTAGTTCGTTATATCAGTAATTCGCTGTAGAGTTTTCAACCTCACGAGAGGGGTGACCACACCACCCCCTCCCTCATACACTCACACAGAGACACACAAACAACAGGATTGAGTCTATGCTAACCACTTCTTGTGGCTACTAAACAATAACAACAAACTCCTAATATTTCTTTAAACGTTCTGTAAAAAATGATTTGTATGAATGGTGTTGAAAAGAAGAGATAAAATAAATCCTCAAGGCAGTGACCGCACTCACCATGCACTGATATACGAAAGCAGCCACACAAACACAGCACAGAGGCACATGTGCAGATGCTTTGCGAGAATAACCTTGAAAACCAGTTTGAATAAAAAGCAGCATAGAGCTGCATGTCATAATCAAGTTATTTATTTTCTTTTTGTCTGGCTTTATTGACTGCATGCCGATCTTGTGGCAGTGACTTTTCACTCTTCAGTCGGAAATACACTAAACAGAACACCGCTCTCACTCTCCCTCGCTGCCTACCCTAAAGCCGTGACAACTTATGCTTGGAAACTGTGTGGAAGAGTGCACCTCTCTATTTCTCTCCAATGATCTTCCTGCTGACAGTGACACCAGACACCCCACTGAGTTTAGCCAGCTACCCCCCTCTCTCTCTCTCCCTTCCCCCAGCCATATATGAAAGGAGAACCACCTCTCATAGCTAAAACTAGGTCAATGACCCCTGGGAAGAAGGTCGCTGAGTGTCTATAAACAAGGCCACCCAGCTGCCCTGTGATCTCGCCGCACACGCAGATGCAGATCGTTGTAGCCTTGTGACTTTTAGAGACAAAGCGGCTCTGGGGCGATGAAAACGTGTTTGTGCCCGATGTGTACTGGTGTGTACTGAGCACAGTCATAGCTTAGCAGCTGATTGGAATAGTGAAAACACAGTGGCTGTGGCTGTTCCGTGCACCTCCCGCAGTTTGTTCAGAGTTCGCTCATCACGCGATGTGCACTTGTGTTTGTGTATTTTTGTCTTTGGAGACAATTATTGACATCAGTTCGTTGTAGCCTTGTGACTTTTAGAGACAAAACGGCTCTGGGGCGATGAAAACGTGTTTGTTATAAGAGGGGTTCGTTATGCAAATGAGTTCAAAAGGTTCGTTGTAGTCGGAAAGTAACAAGTAAGAAATAGAAGGCTGTCTGCCGGGAAATCAATGGCAGTTCGTTAAAAGCGGGATTTCGTTATACCCAGGTTCGTTATAGCTGGACTCCACTGTATACTACGTATAAACAAGAAGGGCAAAGCCCATACGACTCACATGCTTGACCTTGACCTTAACTAAACCTAGCAATGACATCATACACTAAGAACTGCTTTACACATTTTTCCTACCAAAATACATGTGACCTTGACTCAAGGTCAAGGTCATCCAAGGTCATGCAACACAAAGCTGTTAATTCAAGACATAGGAAGTACAATGGTGCTTATTGGCTCTTTCTACCATGATATATGGTCACTTTTAGTGGTTCACTACCTTATTTTGGTCACATTTCATAAGGGTCAAAGTGACCTTGACCTTGATCATATGTGACCAAATGTGTCTCATGATGAAAGCATAACATGTGCCCCACATAATTTTTAAGTTTGAAACAGTTATCTTCCATAGTTCAGGGTCAAGGTCACTTCAAAATATGTATACAATCCAACTTTGAAGAGCTCCTGTGACCTTGACCTTGAAGCAAGGTAAACCAAACTGGTATCAAAAGATGGGGCTTACTTTGCCCTATATATCATATATAGGTGAGGTATTAAATCTCAAAAACTTCAGAGAAAATGCGAAAATGTGAAAAATGGTCGTTTTTAAGACAACAATTACGGCCCCTGTGACCTTGAACTTGAAGTGAGGTCAAGTTGCCGCACATGTTTTCTGAGATCTTGTAACCATACACCATCAGGCCACATCAGGTGTTGATAGACTTAATAGTGTCCAAGAAAATCCAACGTTAAAGTTTTCCGGACGGACGGACGGACGCCGGGACGGACGGACGGACGGACGGACGACTCGGGTGAGTACATAGACTCACTTTTGCTTCGCATGTGAGTCAAAAACACCTTTATCCCATGACCTGCCTCTTTGTCTCTGTTAGCTGAGGAGGTGATTATTCTGAATTATCCATCGCAACCATATGGATTACCCATCACAACCGAGTTTCGATCTCAACTGTCATTGGTCATTGTCTTTGATTTCAGAGTACAATTGAATAATTTATAGAGGTCATCTGCATATTCAGAGTTTACAGATGGACTACTTTTTTCAACATACGACTGAAATATTTTATGGTGTCAAAGTCAATATCACGTATAGGTACAGGCCTACATGTGTCAATATTGAGAAAATAAAGAATACTTCATACGATACGCGCATTCTGCATGGATTTAAAGAGCGGAGTCGAGATATTTCACTGGCTGAAGCGACTGCATGGTCAAAGGCATGTTCAACGAGTATCGCGAGTGGGATCAAGGGACGATACTCCCTAATTTTTACACAGACAGCCATCTACACAGAACCGTGAGAGAGAGAGAGAGAGAGAGAGAGAGAGAGAGAGAGAGAGAGAGAGAGAGAGAGAGAGAGAGAGAGAGAGAGAGAGAGAGAGAGAGAGAGAGAGAGAGAGAGAGAGAGAGAGAGAGAGAGAGAGAGAGAGAGAGAGAGAGAGAGCAATCAAAACACAACCCAGTCACCTGGTAGTTCGAAAACTCAATCTGAAACTGACATCGATTGTCGAAGGCATGCCTGCGGTGCATAACTCTGGAAAAGTTGTCGTAGCTGGGAACCCGTTGAGATCCATTCCAACGCAAAAAAAATTATCAGAAGAGTCACCATGAAGTCAAATCAAACGTTAGGTTTTCTCATTTGGTTATTTGCTTTGGCTTTAAGTGTATTGCATCGATTGATAGCTGAATCTGCTTGCAACCGTGCTGTTCAAGACTGTTCGAACTGTCGTCTGCTAGACGAGCTTGTGTGAATCCGAGTCGAGTAAACTGCGGGGTTCAGCGACAAATGAGGGAGTGACATCAAAATGAAAAGAAGACGAAAAGAAGTTGGAGATACAGTTAAGATATATGGGGAAGAGAAGAGGATGTGAGGTGTTAGATGTAGCCAACCTTAGGTGTTCAAACTCAAGACCGGGACAAAGTAGAAAGCGATGTACCGCGACCGACTCTCAGTGCCGACATACAACTTCCAAGCTTTATTGCTTAACGTCTACAACAGGCGAAGTATTGAAGCTTTGGCTCACCTAAACCCGACAACTGAATATGTAAGTGATCCACGTGTGAAAACCGAAACAGAACAGCGCGATGACAGCCAACATTTCTATCCCCGACTGACAAAAAGTAACACTGCATGCGAACTGACTTGGGTCAACGATCAAACCAGCACGGCCCGAACTGAATTTGTTGCGCTGCCATTATCGTGCGCAATTCTGGTAAAAATATAAACCCGGTATGCCGAATTGAGTATAACGAAAGCCAATGTCAAATATACACAGGGATATTTTAAAATGACTTTCAAAATGTAAAAGCAGATAGCAGACCTTTTTATAAGCAATATGAATGACTGAATGTCCACATACAAGTCAAATGACGCCGTCCATTATGCTGACAAATGGGAACTAGCTTTGCGCATGAATTCATTGACATGAATTTCGACTGCGGAGGCTTTTGGCAAGCTGAAAACAGGCACGGGCAGGTTTTAGTGGAAAAAGTAAGTGTTTTTAATGAAAACGTCGGAGTAAAGGGATAAATAGCTTACACACCTCGTCCTGAATATCTTGCATATTTTCCTTCGGGTTGATTTTCAGGTATTACCTCGCCAAAGGCTCGGTAATACCTGAAAATCGACCCTCGGGAAAATATGCAAGATAATCAGAACTCGGAGTGTGTAACCTATATATACAGGTGCATAGATGAGCCTGTTTATGATGAAATTTAAACAATTAATTTACATAATTTTAAAGGCCATTTATGTCTCTACAGTATGCAACAAACAATCATACGGTACACACACACACAATTTCAGCACACACACAGAGGTCAAGGTTATCATTACCTGTCAGCTACAGATTCAGCATCTGGCAAGTAGTGTTTGAGAAGTCGTGGCAACTGCTGCAGGTAATGGTGTTCACGTAAGCGAACCTGTTCATCCCGTAAGTGCTTGATGTGTCGGCGGAACTCCTTGCGAGCCTGGTCAGTGCCGAACAAGTCAACATAGTGAGCAAAGTCATGCTCGGCCTGAAGCCGGCGTCGAGCACTGTTCCACAGTGTGCGAGGATCACTGATGTTGCTTCTCAAGAGACGACGATATGCTTCAGTTGCAACCTAAAACAACATTATAGACGATAAAGGTTACAGTGGACCTGTATAACAAAACAGACTTACCTGTCAATGTTTCTGAACATAAGAAAGTTTTATAGTTATTATCCTGCTTACCTCTACATGTACACCATTGACTGGAAACTGCCTAAAACAAAAGCAAACCAGAACAAAGAAAAGCAAAAACTGTTTTTCTTCAAGCGACATCTTTTGCTCTACAGCATTTGACCTATCTCGTCCAAATATAAGACACTATCAGAGTTGTTCTTCGCTAATGGTGACTGCGGTGGGTGACATCAAGTAAAATCAATTTTTTAAATTACGGGGAATGATGGTGACAAAATAAGATAATTACTGCATTCTACTGATGTAGCAGTATCAACAAAATCACCATGAAGGAAAATAATATGACAGAAGTAGCACTTATTCCTGCTTGTTTTCGTTTTTTGTTCACAAAATGGCGGCCAAAACGTGGAATGACAGACCCCTGCCATGTTCACAACACATTTCAAACCGACAGCTGCTCTAGAAAGGATAACTGTTATCATTCAACGATAACTTATACTTGGATTAAACTGCACAAAATCTTATTTGGACAACTGACCCTCTCCTGCTCGCGTGCTGCGTCCGATAAAAAACTGGTAACCTTCGAACACGCGGCGTCACAAATCCGATCCACTGAAGAAAGACAATTTGCCGGCCTGAGCGCCAGGAAGGCAAACACACATTTTTATTTTCAAATCATGGCATCATTATCGATAGATGAAGATATTTGGTCGCGTGAATATACATCCGTGTACCTCGCAACGGTGACTTTCGTATCTGCCGTCACAAACGTTCGCCAGGTTACCCCGATTTTCATTTCTTCGCTCGCGCAGTTGAGCATGGATTGTTCTCGTGCGGCCTCAGTCCGGAAGACGGCAGGGTAAACACACAAATAGTGATGATGTCCCGAGCTTTGTGTACTACATAGAAAAGTTTGTGTACGGCAAAATTGATGACGTGTCACAGAAGCGAGGTAACTCTGTTCGCAGGTTACTTTCACGCGAAATGTCTCTGTGCCACCGCGGTTTCGTCCTGAAAATCAACCGTATCGCATTGATTTTGCGAAAACTGAAAGTGCAGGTAAGTTGCACAAGTTTCCTTAATGCTTACTTCGTAAAATTATTGATGTTAAAGTTGATAGTATGGTTATTTTAGAGCACAGGACTTAAAAATTATCGGGAGCTATGCAGCGTCCGGCCATTCTCGAATGGTTTCATTCGTACGCAGGTGACCACAGATAATAGTTCTGCGAAGTTTAGGTGGCACTCTTCGCTGTTTTTTGGCAATACAGTTGCAGAACTGTTTGTGTTGGTATTGTCTCCTTTATAACATTCATTTGTAGCATAATTTGATTGATTGCACCAGTACAGCGTAATACATGCACAAGTATTGGCAATTTGGTGTCGCGTGATTTGCAGGTTACCTCTTTCTGTTTTGATACATTTGAGCAGTAGTTTGCATTTGATTCTAATAATCTGTAGGTATTCCAAGTTACACCCTTTTAAACAATCACTGACCAAAATATCCCTGCCCTGCTGTAAGCAGTTGTGTTGCCACAAAAAGATCAAACTACAAGGTAACCTGCAAACGGTGTCACAAAATTACTGAACCTAACAACACTAAACTGTACATCAAAAATTCTTCAATACATGACAAACTAACAGCAAACACTCTGTTTTCATGGAGTTTACTCAAATTGTTTCACAGAATTAGTTTATAGATATGCTGTGTAAATTTGGTGTCGCAAAGTACTGCAGGTTACTCCATTGTGACCCCCACCAGTCAGTCTGCTTTTTTGTCCGAACCATAAAAGTTCCTGACATTTTCTTTTTAGACTCAAATAATACAAGGGCTCCACTTGACAGGAATAGTATTTTCCAGGTTGTAGCTGCATTTTGAAAATTTCAGTAAGTTTCCACTGTTTGGTCACCAATAGCAAAGAACAACTCATCAGTCAGTCTGAAAACATGTACAGCTATTGATATTTCTATCTTTTTTTTTCTCTACATTGCAGCTCACCTGACAAATTTCTCGACGCTGGCGTGCAGCATCCACATAGGGTAATATTTTGAATCGTGGCTTACTGCGATCAATCAGGTGGGCCAGTAACATGAATGCTGCCTCAATATTGACATTTTCATGAGCAGAAGTTTCGACTAACTGTACAGTCCCTTTGAATTCTCGTCGGGCAAGCAAACGTTCCACATCTTTCATAATCTGTTCATCGGCTTCATCCTGCTTTGTGGAAACCAGCACCACTGGTTTCTTTGTCTTGAGAGCCGCTGACAGCAAGGATGCTACAAACTCAACCTGCTTTTCACATGATCGCTGGTGCACCTGCAACAACAATTTGCACTGCTTCATCTTATGCAACAGCGTTTGATCTACCTATACACTTCAGTGTATCAGAACATTTCTGTTCAGCAGTCCAATGCAAAGAGAAACAAGTCGCATGATGTGATATAAAAACATTTAGTCAGTCGTTATCAAACTATAAAGATTAATAACCAAAAAAACAGAACAGTCATCGCCGTGACTACCTTCAGATAGTCTCGGCTAACCCGAAGACCGAGGCGGGTCACGTCTCCACGAAGCATGCGACAGTAGTACTTACTGAACCTATCTTCTTCCATTCTGAGCACATTTTTTGAGTAAACATGGCATATCTATATATTTTTTAATTCAGGAGAAAGATGAAAATTCAATGCGATCATTGTTACGGAAAATTTGATTTTAATGACAACTTTAATGAGCAAACTAATTAACTCATTTTTAAGCTTCCAAGCTGAAATGCAATCCCATAGTCCGGACTTCGTC
The DNA here is from genome assembly GCF_037325665.1 of Littorina saxatilis. NCBI lineage: Eukaryota > Metazoa > Mollusca > Gastropoda > Littorinimorpha > Littorinidae > Littorina > Littorina saxatilis. The sequence goes on along the minus strand of NC_090251.1, from coordinate 19,767,588 downwards.
AAAGATTGCTTGACAAAAATTTCAATTAATTTGGTAGAAAATGAGGGCGGGACAGTGCGGCCTCAATTTTCACTAAAAGCCGGATATGACGTCATCCAAGATATTTATCGAAAAAATTAGAAAAAATACGTCTGGGGATATCATACCCAGGAACTCTCAAGTGAAGTATGAAGATCGGTCCAGTAGTTTTCTCGGAATCGTTCTACACGCACACACGAACACACACACACGCATACACCACCACCCTCGCCTCGATTCCCAGTCTATATTAAAACATTTAGTCAAAATTTGACTAAATGTAAAAAGAAAGAAGACCACACTACAGTAAAACTTGCGAGCAAAGGACGCTCTTGGGGAGCCTTGCCACTGTCCTTTGTAGCAAGGTGTCCTTTCTTATGAATATGCCAACATTTTTTTGGGAAAAAAAAACACCAGTCACTGATTCTTTTTTGCCACAGTGATTATTAAAACTCAAAAGTTTTGAAGCCCGCAAGTTTTTTTGTTTTTGTTCAAAGAAAAGGAGGGGGGGGAGAGAGAGAGAGAGAGAGAGAGAGAGAGAGAGAGAGAGAGAGAGAGAGAGAGAGAGAGAGAGAGAGAGAGAGAGAGAGAGAGAGAGAGAGAGATCGAGAGAGAACGAGAGAGAGAGAGAGAGAGAGAGAGAGAGAGAGAGAGAGAGAGAGAGAGAGAGAGAGAGAGAGAGAGAGAGAGAGAGAGGTGCAATCGGTTTCTTATCTGAAGCAATGGGCCATTCACTGGAAGATTCTTTGATCGAGCTGTTGAAAACCACTCGAAGAGTTCTTCGTTCAACTCATCATAAGTTGTTTTTCTTCTCTTAACACATTTTGCCGTCGATCTGGCACCGGAGTCCCACTGACTGAGAATTTGTGTTCGATCAGCTTTTATGTTGGAAATTTGAGTTTTTCCGCAATTCAGCTCATCAGCAACTTTTCGAACGGTCTTTATGACATCGACTCTCTCTTCTAAAGTCAAAATTTTTCGTTTTGGCATGATGAGACGAAGACGAAGGATGAGACGAAGATGCATCACAGTACAGAAAGTAGAAACCCGAAATGTTTGTGAGTTCACGGCATCGACCAATGAGCGTGCACCATACAAAAATCAACTTCTTTCAAGTGCTGTCATTGGCTTACAAAATAAGCTTCTCGCGCGTTCACATCGCCAGCGAGATTGTATTTGCAGAACCAAGATGGCGGACCAGCGTCTGCTAAAAGCTGACATAGCTGTCTGCTTCAAGGGTCTGTCCGTTGTTGACAAGTAACGAACCCAATCGGGACCAAAAAAGGGTGTCCGCGTCCGCGCCTTTGAGGTGTTCGCTCTTTTAAGGTGTTTTTGAGAGTAAAATACATCCGTCCTCACTTGAATTGTCCGTTATGCAAAGGTGTCCGCCGAAATAAGGGTCCGCTAGATGCAGGTTTTACTGTATAATATAATATGCAACTTCATCTCATTATAGACCTTCCGCATTTGACACTGAAAAGGCAATTCAGTTCTCTGCACACAACGGTTATTCATTATGAAATAACAACAACAAAAATTCTGAGAAAACATGACAGAGGTCACTCTTTTCTCCCAATTCCTTCTTAAACTGGGATTTTTACATTGCTTTATTGATAGGGGTGAGACCAAAGCACAATCCTGAGATATTATAGTAAGTTACACTTGTGAGTTTTACAGGAGGTCCAGGTAGCATAATTATACTGGTTTGCTACAATCCTCTCCAAAAAGACTCACTACAATCACGCACAATGAAGTTTAATGGACACCACTAACACCTTATATTCAATACACGAGGACATATTTCAGAGCTCTAAACAAGAACATAAAAACCAGGGATAAGTTCAAGTTTAATAAATGAATAGCTTGCTTTTTCCTCTTGGCAAAACTTGTCATCGGTCTGATCAAGCTAAGAAAAGGTAACTCACACGGAAAATCGAAACTCCCGAAGGGGGAGAAACAAAATTTCACGCTTTCACCTTGTGACCTGCAGTTCAAACGTGTCTTTCTCATTGTTTTTGGTGTTAAATAATGACCTACAAATTAAAGAGCAGACATTGGTTGAACTGCACCTCAAAATTGAAGAATTTGGGGCCTTTATTCATTGACTATTTTGGTTGCAAACATTAATCATGATCATCAAGACTTGAAAAATAGAGTGCAGTCTGATAAAAACATGAATTCTTAATCTCAGTATTTCTAGCGTTTATCGTTGCGCCCTGAACACTCAAATTAATGCCAGAGGCTGCAAAGGGCTTAAAAATACAGATGAAAGCAGTTGATACAAGAAACCTGGCTATTTTAGCAATTTGCAACAGCGTCTCTTTTTTGATCAAATACTTTATTAAAAATCATGACATAAAAAAAAGTATGAACAAATTCTACAACAAAATTAATCAAGTAGATTTATAAACGACTAAACCATTTTCATGGTGAAATGTCTAATATCCTGGAATAAAAATGGGTTTCTTTCATATGTAGTATTGTGTGACCCTAACTAGACATGTACAGTTTTTTTTTATAAACCCCCCCAAAACTATGGTCTGTTTTTGAAACAATAGTCTGTTTCAGAAACTTGCAGCAAATCATAACATTGTAAATCGAGTGAATTAGACATTTGCCAAGTAATTTGGTACAGTAAACAGTATTCCTGATCAGATATATATCAGTACTAGAGGAAAACCCGGCTTCGCCGGGTGAATCGCGAGACAGAGACAGACAGCATGGCGGTTCGCCGTCTTAGAGCACGTGTTGAACATTTTCAACCACCAGTTTGTGCCCACACAAAGGAAGGCCAGAACATACAGAGAGACAAAAGCCGCCAGACCCCATCACAAACAGAACTCTACAATCCACAGGTGTTGCCTACACACACACACACACACACACAGAAGCCGTATATATCTATCTATTATATAAATATATAGAGATAGATGACAGTGGATTTTTCGATAAATAGATTCGACCTTTGCACTTTTACAGTGAGGACAACTTACGGGTACATGCAAGGAAAGCCGCGTTTTGGACAGTGCAGTGACCTTCTAAAAATAGTAACGGGAATATCTGAAGCTGCTTGGAAGGAAGGGAGATAAACGCGCAAACCACTGGAGAAGATAAGGAAGAGTTACTGGGAATGGATGAAACCGAAAAACCAAAATCGGTTCAGCACTGAGAGCACGTGTTGAAAATTCTCACCGACCAGGTTGTGTCCGGGGTCTACCTGAATATGCCCACCAAATTTGAAGCAGATCCATCGAGAACTTTGGCCGTGCATCGCGAACACACACACACACACAGACAGACAGACACACAGACAGACAGACACAAGTCGTATATATATATAGATGTAACTTGCTGTTATAAGGTACACATATTTTTTCTTGCAATAGACACTGTTTTGGGGGTGCAATAAATACAAAAAATTCAGAACAGCCATAATTTCTCTTTACTTGAATGAATTGCTACTTTAAAAACATTGTTCCATAGGGTAGACTAAACAAAATCATTGTATGAAGAATTTGAAAAATTAGTCGGTTATACCTTCATTCATGGGAACACATCTTACAGTTACACAATAAGCACTCACCTGGCTGACATCAAAGCAGCAGAGAAACCCATCAATGGTCAGGCGTCCTTCAGGCATCACTTTTTGTTCATAGGAGCTGTCTGTCTCCATTCCTAGAATGAGAGAACACCAAACTCTTCAAGTAGATCTAAGTACAAGATACATGTACCAGTTTTCACTTCTGAAATTGACTGACATGACAACTCAACTTTGGGGTCAACTTTATTGAGGCAAGATTGAATTAATTACCGGCCCCCGTAGCGCAGTGGTTAGCACATCGGGCTGCGGGCTGGGAGGTCGTGGGTTCGTATCCCATCAGGGTCATGTGGGTTTTTTGGGCTACGGTCAGCTCCTACCCAGAGTGGAAGTGCTATGGTTCCTATGGGAAGGCTGGAATCACACAGCTGAGTGTCATTCACTTGACGAATGCGACTTTGAGGGTGCTCAGGTTCTGTTTACCTGACCAACACCGCAGGTGCGGCAGTTCTCGGGCCTGGTTGCCACCAGGAAATATTATGACAGTAAGCGTAGAGTGCTGCCCTGTCACGTAGTCTCAAACCAAATTGGAAATCCATAGCATCATCATTATAATCATCCTCATCTCATTAATCATCCAAAATTATAAAATGTCCTTGCTCTTGTGGCCCTTCATACCGGGAGCTCTCATGGTGACCTTGGTCTCATTGTTCCTGTTCCATCCTTCCCTGATTAGTACTTCTGCTGTCAGTCTTCAACGTGTGACGTTCTGGGGGGTCGACGGAGGGACGTGGTGGCGGTCTGCTCTCAGGAGGGGACGCTCACTGAGTCTGGCTCCGCGACTTAGCAGTCAATGTCGTTAGTAGGGGGCATAGTAGGTAGTGGGCTGAGTTCATTAGCTCGGGACAGACCCACTACTGAACACCGTCGAAGTGACTCAGCAGAAGTGCAGTGTCAATTTCCGAGGGTAGCCTACCGCAGCGACCCGACATCCCTCCCTGGAGGGTCTGCAAAATCGACAGGTCTGGCAGCGGAACGAAATTCAGATGTGGATGGAGCAGCAAATGCAGGGACGGGGCGGCGTGAGAGTACACCGGAACAAGGAACAGGTGTAAGGACAACAACAACAACAAACAAAAAAAGATTGAATGAATTGAGCGCAAAAGGCCGGTCAAATGGCCATCATCATGTAATAATATCAGAACACATAATCCTTTGTGATGGAAGGTCCCCCCAAAATAAAAATAAAACTGTGAGTACATAGACTCACTTTTGCTTCGCATGTGAGTCAAAAATGACACGAATATCTTACCTAGCTGATCTTTGCAGATATACATGAGCTTCTCTGCAGACTGCACCTTGACTGCGGTGCACCTCTTGGCGTAAGGCTCGGTGCGTCCGGTCTTGAACGGCTGGAAGGACACGTCATCAATGAACTCTGTCTGCTCCACCACATGGAAGGTGTAGTTGTTGCCTTCGTCAGTCTTGGTCACGTCCCCCCAGTACAGGAAGTGGTCGTTGTTGATCACACGGCCAGCAAAATCACTCTGACTCAGCACAGAAATATGCTCATTGTGATATTTATCCGCCACCTGCAACAACCATAAGAAACCATCCTTAGCAACATGTAATTAGCCTAATGCAGACCTGTTTACCCTAAACCCGAGGCAAGAGTACTTTCCCAAAAAGTTGAGTGTATTTTTCAAAAAGTTGGTGTACTTTGCAAGCAAAGCCATATGGGCTAGGGAAAATGTACGCGTGGGTGCAAACGTGTTTGTGTAAGAATAGCATGTCTTGTGAACACCTTCAGAATTTAACTCCTTCCAATACAACAGGGATAAAACAATTTTATTTTTCTGTCGGTTTATAACATAATAACCAGTGTCTTCCAAACAGATTGATAATGAAAAGATGAAGTTCGTGAAATAACATCTGCGGTTGACAGTGGCAAGTTCATTTTTACAATCATCTCAGAAAACATTGCTTCAGCACGGACTACAGCCTTTTCTTCTGGCAGGATTTGCTTTGCGGGAATGAACTTCATAATTCCTTGGCAGCTTTCAGCGGATTTCTTTGCAGCAACCTTGTCCAGGTGAGTTTTGGAAATGCAGTGTCGTTTGATGTCATATTTCCCAGCATGGGCAACGGAGAAATCTGATTTACAATACTTGCAGTGTGCATGACTTTTTCCCATAGTAGACTCCACAATTCCTGGCTCTTTCTTATATTTCTCCAAGAAAATCTGCTGCTTCTGCTGTTTAGACTTGGTACAGTCATCCGAAACTGACACATTTTACCGCTTCATTTTGCCACGATTGTCCAGACGATCGCACGTGCCAACAACTGAACAAGGTTTCCACAGCTGAAGACTCGCTGTCATGGTTATCTCCCTTCGACCGAAACCGGTATCAGTTGTACCATCCCGTAATCAACACACCAACACCGGAAAACGTATTCTAGACTTTTTCTTATGCGTATTTTTTGCGTGTGTCGCGTATTTGCGTACCGATAATAATTTGGCGTACAAAATACGCCCAAATCGTAATGGTAAACAGGTCTGCTAATGTAATCCTGCTTTGTCCCTTGCACAACAAAGCATTATTTTCAAACACTGAACTGCGAGTAAAATCAAGCTAATTAATGTTTGTGAAAAAACAAAGATAAACTGTTATTGCACGTAGGGCCTACTAGTCACTTTATGACATCACTTAATAATGAACATTTATGCCAAGCTGCAACCTGTGTATGACACAGACCTGAATGTTCCACACACATTTTAAAGGAAATGAAGTTTTAGGTTGTGTTGCCTTCAAATTGTCATGACATATATATATACAGCGGAATCCAGCTATAACGAACCTGGGTATAAAGAAATCCCTCTTTTAACAAACTGCCATTGATTTCCCGGCAGACAGCCTTCTATTTCTTACTTGTTACTTTCCGGCTACATCGAACCTTTTGAACTCATTTGATTTGCATAACGAACCCCTCTTTTAACAAACACGTTTTCCTTGCCCCAGAGCCGTTTTGTCTCTAAAAGTCTCAAGGCTACAACGAACTGATGTCAATAATTGTCTCCAAAGACAAAAATACACAAACACAAGTGCACATCGCGTGATGAGCGAACTCTGAACAAACAGCGGGAGGTGCACGGAACAGCCACCGCCGCTGTGTTGACCCAGGACCGCTCCCAACACCAACTGCCACAGAAGCACGTGTTGCTGCCAATACCCTACGTCGCTACTTGCAGGCAAAATGCAGCGATGTCTGTGACTTGGATATGATCTCCAAATTGGAGTGTACAGTGGAGAAGTGTGCCAGTTCTGAGCAGCGTCAGAAAAACATTCTGGACTTTTTCAAAACAGCTTAGTACGTGTGTCTCGGCAGTGTCTTTTTTGACGGACACGGAGATTGATCAGAATGTACATGTACATGCTTTTACACGACTTTTTTTAAATTTTACTTCTAAAATTGTGACAGCAAAGTGAACATTTGAACTATGCCTCTCTCTATGGATTATATTATGAAGCTGTTGAAAACATGCAGAGATTGTACTCTCCAAGGAAAGATCGATGGGACGATCATTTGAAGGTGAGTGGGAAAACTTGTCTTAAGGCCATTTAGGGTTGAAAACTCAACAGCGAATTGCTGATACTTCAAAATCTCTTTCTTACTCTTCACAGATGGTTACAGGGGAATCAAATGAAGATTTTCTTTTATGCAGAGAGCCCACCGCAGAAATGTGGTTTTCTCTTTTGCATAAAAGTTTGAGAATTCTTCTCCGTTTTATGCCAAGAGACTGCCTGATGAGAGCTTCTCAGCTCGAAACCGGTAGCAAGTCTTGGCTGAACAAAATCGGACCTTTTCAGGTTCAGCACTCTATGAGAATGTTCTTAAATGCACTTTGGCGAGTTCTCAATCCTTAGAGATTGTTAACTTCCATCGGGTTATTCTTGTTCAGTGTTTGACTCTCCAATAGGCTGTCTGTGAAGAGTTCTCTCTAGATCTAATTCTTACCCCCTCCCCCCACCTCTTCCATTACCTCTAGTGTGCTCCCTGCTTTCAAAATTCCACGTTGGAATGTAAGCGGCGGAGACACACACAGAGTAAAGGATGACCTCCCTTGCTCATGATGTAATTTTTACTACATTCTCGCTTTTGACGTCATTCTATATTTAACTTTTCTTCGAAAGTACAAGCGATCGAGTGCACATTTTGGCATTTTTAGCAGCGGTCTCATTATAAATTTGTATATATATATATGGTCAAGGCCATGGAGGTGGCTCGAGTGCAGAAATCACCAGCTGACAATTTTTGACTGCCATTCTAAGGTTGAAGATAAAGAATTAATGAAATCAAACTGTTGTCACTTGTTCTTATATAATCAAAGCTTCGTGTGATGACATAAAGTGAGTTAAACTTGCTTTCTGTCATTAAAAAACAATTTTTTTTAATGAAAAATCAACGATCGTGGTGGAAGAAAAACGTGACAGACATACCTGTGTGTCACTTCAGACGGCATTTTTCACCATAAAAAGATCGAATCAAGAGTCAATTTATTGATTTCCAATTCTTAAAACGTTATCAATTCCTATTGACGTTACGTGCGTGTCAAATATTTGTTCGTTTCTTGTTTACATAGAGCGTCATCAATCGTGCTCAAACGCAACGCATGGTGTCATGTTTGGGTGATAGCGATCGATGTTAACTTGAAAGAAATATCCGCATCCAACACACGTGATTAACCTCTAATCTGAAAGATTTTATGTTTTAGTTCTTGGATTAATCAGCAAGCGAACATTTTAAACTCTGATGCAGCAAGAAATTTACATTGATTTTGCGGAAGCGATATGGTGTCAACAAACCGTTGCGTTTGGACACAAAAAAAGAACAATTAATGTGTATTTTTCACTCCATATTTTGGAGATTAATCCGGCATGGAAGTGAAAACCACTCCAATTTAGAATATTGCGCCATTTGAAGACAAAGCGCGCGATGGACGCCGAGGATAGGCCGAAAACTAAGGTTTTTATTTTGGCGTCATTTGTTGCGTTTTTGCAAATCCAGCAAAATTATAGATAGAATATGAAGTAATGACCACATTAGGCTTTCGAGTGCTGAGTTCTGTTTCTCTGATAAAACTAGAGATCCTGTCTGAATAGTTGTGCTTTCATCAACACTTTCCTACGTTCCTACATTTGTCAAGTTTTGCTTTGTCATGTGCATTCATGCCGATCATGTGGTGTCACTGTTGCGTTTTTGGTTTGATAGAGCTAAGTACGTTTTCAACCATCAATGATGCATCCCTTCATGAAATCACTTCGTGAAGTACCCCTAAAAGTCATTTACTGCGATTTACAAGATACGTGGTTGATATTATGGGATGCGGGAGATCAAACGCAACTTTACACCAAGTCCGAGGTCGTCAGCGTTATGTTTAAACTCGTTCAACTAAATGTCTTCTAACATACACTAATTTTTGTGGCAGATTGAATACTAGGAATTAACATCATCATTGGGTCTGAACTTGTAGACCCTTATTGTGTCTGATCGCCGAGTGCTAGTTTTATGTCCAAACATAACTTGACGCTATGCACAGTCGATCTCTGCTGCCACGGCTGGTGTAATGTTAGGTTTGGGCACTCGGTTTTTTACTTATTTTATTTTTGGTAAAGAAAAATAGATGTAGAATTTAATATTGATATTATCTGTTTCAATGCAGCCCAGCACAACAAAAATATAATCTGTAGGAAAAATGCATTATACAATTTCACCATAATCTGTTTGAACATAACTTGACGCCGGTTCTGCCGGTTCTGAGACACCCCTCGGTGTAATGTTAAGTTTGGATAGGTTATTTTTGTTATTCTAGATCATCAACATCTTTTTGCATGTCCGGACCAAGCATGCATAGGTTTTTTTTCTTCTAGTTAGTGTTTTGTTTTGTTTTGTTTTTTTGTACTTGTGGTTGGGAATTCATGTCCAACATAACATGACACCAACGCATGAATGTCAGGGTATGTCATGTTATGTTTGGGCAACTTTTTGTGACTTTTTCCGTTTTTATAGTTTCTTAGTCTATTTTCATCTAGCTTTCCTTTTTATCTGGCATTTTGTACAGGTAAATGTAGACTATACATTTTTTTTCCTTTTAATTGGTTTGAACATGGTCTTAAGTTATGTTTGGGCATTTTTTCATGGTACAAAAACTTTTTCTAAGGTTGCCCCTCACCTATTCAGTGAACTTAGCTCTGTAGCAGCCTTATATGTGCACACAATGGCATCTGAATTGGATGGCTTACTTACACCCATAGTTCCAGAGGATGTAATTTTATCTTTTGTCACGGTGTCATGTTATGTTTCATGGCGTCATGTTATGCTCAAACAGCATATTTTCTGTGCAAACATAAAAGATTAAGTTTACACATCAGATTATTTGGTGGCTAATAATTACCTACCATCACTGCATGTAGATAGCTGTACTCCTGTTCTTTTATTATGTTTGGTTTTGCCACTTTAGCCTGATAAAGACTGTGTCACAGCGTCATGTTATGTTTCATGGCGTCAAGTTATGTTTAAGTGTTTTAATTTCAGAATAACTTTTTCTAAGGTTGTGACTTGGCTATGCAGTTAACTGTGCAATGTAGCTACCAACGCTATGCACACAATGGCTACTGAATTTGATATTTTATTTGCATCTATAGCTCCAGATGATGTAAGTTTATCTTTTGTCACGGCGTCATGTTATGTTCAAGCATGGCTACTTTTTCTTTTTTCCCCTCTCATTTAAAGACAAGGTAACACATCCACTTTTTTTTTTTTTGCAAAAGGAAATAATGTATGTAACAATGTTTTAATATTATTTAATGCCAAAATGATTGATTTGGGCATGATCTTGGTTTAATTTTTGGCATTTTCGGGTATTACGCAGCATCCAGTGAAGGATGGCTCTATTATTGATTTAATTTGATGACTATAATTAGTATTTTCATTACGATATTTTGGAGACACACAAACATTATCTATGTTTTCTGTTTTGGACTTAGTATTGATGGTATTTTGTCTTTGAACTCCATGCTGCATTTTGACTTAGTGTTTTGGTGTCATGTTATGTTAAAGCAATTTCAAGCTCAGGTATTTGACCCAATTAGAGATTCGTACCTGCTTATCTTGTTTGTATTGATGGATGTGTGGCCTAGCAATAAAGAAACACCACCAACATTTCTTTTTGTTTGTTCTTGGATCATTAAATTGTCTGAATCTGAAATTGTGATGGCGTCATGTTATGTTTGAACATTGATATTATTTTTGTAAATACATCTAAACGATGGCTCAAGTGTGGAAAACATTTTTCGTAGAAGTTTAGCATGACCATACCTAGTAGATTGTCAGGAAATTGTCAGCTTGTAATAACATTGAAATTTGTTCTTGCATGTCACACTCATTGGTGTCACCTCCATGGCCTTGACCATATATATAAATTTAGAATGAAAGCGCTGCTAAAAGTGCCAAAATGTGCACTCAATGGCTTGTAACTTTCGAAGAAAAGTTGAAACGTCAATCTATATACACTACTCACAAAAAGTTAAGGATCACTATGAGAAAACAGGTGCTCAATAAAATCAGTTCGCTACTGTTATTTATTTCTCAGTCAAACCAAATTGTTATGAATTCTTGTTCAGCTGTAAGTGGGCGATGTTGTGTTAGTGGGAAAATTGCACGGGATTCTCTACTACTGAGCTTGGTAGCAAAAGAAAAAGCGGAAACTTGCGAAAAAGGACCTTGTTTTGGACCGTTCAGCCCGAACACATTGCACAAGCCACATGGAAAAACCATTATGCACGTGCAAGCACTGCTGTTTATGTGTGAGATGCTGTCACTTGCTTGGCTTTTTGAGAAGACATACCACCAGTATTAGGCATTATCTGACAATGCCTCCACGACAAAAATTGAACGAGTTTGAGAGGGGACGAGCTGTTGCATGGTTCCAAGATGGTGTCCCCAAGCGAGAAGTGGCCAGGCGACTTCACGTGTCCATCTCGGTCATTGTCAGACTGATTAAACGTTTCACAGCCACTGGGAGGGTCCAGGAAAGACGCAGACCTGGGCGACCAAAGAAGACAACTCCGCGTGAAGATCGTCTCATTGAACGACTAGCCATGCAAACAAGAACAGCCGCTTCCAACATTATTCGAAGGCAGCTGAGGGTGGCTACTAACACCAACATCAGCCAGCAGACCATACGGAATCACTTTCATGGGTTTAACCTCCGTTCTCATCGCCCAGCTGTACGGCCACGCTTAACTCCAGCCCATAGGGCAGCACGCCGCGCCTTCTGCAGACGTCACGTGAGGTGGACACGTCAGCAATGGTCCCAGGTCCTGTTCAGTGATGAATCACGCTTCACCCTGAACCACAACGACGACCGACTGAGGGTCTGGAGGCGCCAAGGGGAACGCTACATTGACGCCACTGTCCAAGAAAAGGTGGCCTTTGGTGGAGGTTATGTAATGGTCTGGGGGGCCTTCAGCCTTTACCACAGAACATCCTTGTTTCATGTACAGGGTAACCTGACTGGCCTCCGATACCGGGATGAGATCCTTCGACCGCTGGCTGTGCCTACACTGCAGCAGATGGGACCGCAGGCTGTCTACCAGGATGACAACGCTCGCCCCCACAGGGCAAGGGTGGTCAACGACTTCCTGCAGCAGTCTGGAGTCAACAGAATGGAGTGGCCAGCATGCAGTCCCGATCTCAACCCGATCGAGAACCTCTGGGATGAGTTGGATTGCAAAGTGAGGAGCAACCACCCCCCTCCCAGGGATGTCCAGCACCTCTACCAGATGCTGCAGGCTGAGTGGCAGGCGCTTCCACAGAGGATCTTCACCACCCTGGTCAACTCTATGAGGACTCGCTGCGTCGAGTGCCAGAACAGCCAGGGCGGTTACACGCATTACTGAACTTTTGGGAGCATCTGAATGCCATGTCTTGTGATTTCAACGACTTTGTGAAATTAAATTTTGATACGTACACACTTTGATAAAATGTACAGACCAAACGATTGCTTGAAATGTGAAGGAAATGTTGTATCGTTATCACTAAAGCATTGAATTAAACGTTTGTCAAATACCAACGCATTGGCTTTTTTATTTGGAAAGTTATGAATTTGTGTGCAAGTGATCCTTAACTTTTTGTGAGTAGCTTATATATATATATGGCCAAGAATAATAATAATGCAAACTTTTATAGCGCTATTCTAGAAAAATGTCTACTCTTAGCGCTTTACAATACATACATCGACCAAGCATACTATACACGCACAGGCAAAGAAACCGACCAAACATAACCAACAAACTATACATGCACAGGCAAAGAAAGCGACCAAACATACAATACACGCACAGGCAAGATAACGACCAAACATAAACAAACATACTATGACCAAACATAACCAACATACTATACGCGCGCAGGCAAAGAGAACAATCAGCACATGTAATAATTACTGACAACTAATAATGCAGGCATACAATGACAGTCCAATACACAGCCTAAGCACAAGAACCACAGTAGGCTTCTATATAAAAACGTGTCAACGGTACTATTTACACACACACAAACAGTGCTGACACAAAGCGCAGAAAATATATATACACGTTATTTTAGGCGCTAGGTAGGGGGTGAGGTGGGGCGGGATGGGGTGGGTGGGGAGATGCTGGGGGGGAAATCACTTGCGCTGAAAGAGGTGTGTTTTGAGATTTGTCTTGAATGTAGTGAGAGAATCTGTGTGTCTGAGAGGCAGTGGTAATCTATTCCAGGTCACAGGGGCTTGATAGGCGAAGGACCTCTCGCCACATGTTTTTGTTTGCACTGTGGGGAGTCGGAAGAGTCGAGTGTCGGCGGCGGAGCGAAGCTGACGAGAGGGGGTGTAGAGATTGAGGAGTTCTGACAAGTATTCTGGGGCAGAACCAGAAACGACGGCAAAAGAAAGAGAGGAGAGTTTGTATTCGATCCTTTTAGTGATAGGCAGCCAGTGTAGAGAGTGAAGAAGGGGTGTGGCGTGTTCATACTTGGAAGATTTGAAGACCAGGCGGGCAGCGTTATTTTGGATCCTTTGAAGTCTATCTAAAAGGTACTTAGGGAGACCGGCCAGAAGAGAATTGCAATAATCTATCTTTGAGAGGACTAAAGAACACACTAACGTTTTGGTTGCATCAGTGGTGAGGTAGTGACGGACTGAACTAATCTTGCGCAGCTCTAGATAGGCGGACTTGCAGATGTTAGAGATGTGTTTTTGGAAAGAGAGAGTTGGATCGAGAGTGACGCCAAGGCTGCGGACAGACGGAGAGAAAGAGATAGGTAGTTCGTTGACAGTGAGAGAGGCAGGAAGAGAAGGGTGATTGAGAAATTTCTTGGGACAGGCCAGCATAACTTCGGTTTTGTCACTATTTAACTGGAGTTTGTTTAAAGACATCCAATCACTGAGGTCCGCAATGCAATCCTGTGTCCGAGATACCAGATCGTCAACTTCAGCAAGGGGGGCAGACTGATGAAGCTGTGTATCATCAGCGAAACTCTCGTGCGACAACGCATGGCGACTGATAACATCGGACACAGGGGAGGCATATAGAACGAAAAGTATGGGGCCAAGCACGGACCCTTGCGGGACACCGTATTGGAGAGCTGAAGGTTGAGATTTGATGCCGTTGACACAAACGGTCTGCGTCCGGTTGGTAAGGTACGAACGAACCCAGGACAGGGCCAGATCATGAACACCAAAGGAGTGCTGGAGCCTGTGGAGCAGAATTTCGTGGTCTATCGTATCGAATGCGCTAGACAAGTCCAGTAGTGTTAGAATGGAGACCTGATTTTCGTCAAAGCTAAGAAGGATGTCGTTTACAATCTTCAGAAGTGCTGTCTCAGTACTATGGTTTTTCCTGTATGCAGACTGATGGGTGTTGAGAAGGTGGTTTTGCTCTAGGTGAGTGAGAAGTTGTGAAAGGACAATTTTTTCAGTGATTTTTGAAAGGAATGACAAGTTCGAAACGGGCCAAAAGTTTTTCAAGGAATTCTTGTCAAGTGAAGGTTTTTTGATGAGGGGCCTAACTATTGCAGGTTTGAATTCATCTGGGAATGAGCCGGAAGTCAGAGAGTCGTTGATGACGTGAGTGAGGTATGGAAGAAGGTCATCAATACAATCACACAGCAGAGAGGACGGAATGGGGTCAAGCTCGCACGTTTTCGGACTAGCGCCTAAACACACCTTTTTTACAAACTCGCTGGTGACAGGCTCAAAACGCTGCAGGGCTGGACCACAATACATCCTATCGGCAACCGGTGAAGGCGGGACAACAGCAGAATCAAGCTTCTCGCGAATAAGCGCGATCTTCGCAGTGAAAAAGTCAGCGAACTTCTGGGGAAGCTCATGTACAGAGAACATAGTGGGAAGAGGGGAACAAGTCACCTTGCCTAAGATGTCATTGGTGACACTAAACAGCTGTTTGACTGAGGTGCATGCGAGTATTTTGGATGAGAAGAATGCAGACTTAGCATGGTCGACGATGGCGATGACCCCGTTTCTGGCCGCCTGAAATACTTGCCGGTGCACGGTTAGACCTGTGGCGCGCCACTGACGCTCCGCCCTCCTCCTCTCCCGCTTGGCGTCTTGTAGTTCAGGTCCCACACCGCTATACCACGGGGAGGGGGGACGATTAGAGACCAAACGACGAAGAATCTGTCAAGGAGTCCAAAAAGTGTTACAATTTTTAGACTTTTTTTAAACCTCCTTAAATTTACATGAATAAACATCTCGGTATTCCTGTCCTTCAATTGCAGCATTTTATTTTCCAGTCAAGTGTTCGGTTTATCAAATATTTGCAGATAAAGCACAAATGACTGTATGTTACATTTACACCATAACATAATTTCAAGGTGCTGTCATTTTCTTAGGTTCAGCTTTAGGCAACTGTTTCACTATCCAATGGCGGCTTGATGGCTGAATGTAGAGTTGATCTGTACCAAAGCAACACTTGAAAAAAGTTTCTCCTGTCTCAATATAAGCAAAATCATTTATCCGTTAGTTACTTTACACCAAAGCCCAGAATCAAAGTTACAATTCAACATTTACCTATTTACACTGTTTTTAAAACAATGAAATTCTCTATGGAAGTGCAGAAAAGGTTCCAGTAAATTTTCATGTCATTTGTTTTGCAAACCTTAACCTCAATCATCAGGTTATTACTTAATTTGAAAAAAGCATGGTCGGCGGTGTAGAAATTATTATCAAATCACCCTCTTTAAATATTTTTACACTATTTTGGTCTGCAGTTTTTTTAGTTACAAACAAGAAATCATAACAAATCCTTTTCACGATAGAATAGTCAGGTTGGTACTCCACTACGGTACCAAATGTTAATTTTACCCATGATCTGTACGTTACTTTACACCAAACAGCAAGTACAAGGTACTGAATTTACATTTAATGGGCTATGCTCACATCAGTTAAACAGTATTTCTAACTTGTTTGTTCTAAGCTACCTGTCTCAAGTAAAAATAAAGGGTTAAATTAATGGTTGTGCCTTTTTGTTTGTGTGTACATCTTTACACAAAAGGATGGTGTAAAGTAACATACAAAAGGCTCCGAAGATCTGCAGGTCCATTTGAAGGGTAATTTATCTTTTATTTAGCTCATAAACCCTCAACAGACTGTTATGTGCTGTTTTTAGCATTATTATGTGCTGCATATGGTCTCAGTAAAAAAACAAGGTGATGTATGTTACATTTACACCAAAATGTCCCAACAGTGGTCCTTCTGAGGTAAATTTTGAAATTCAGTGTGCTTGTTTTCATGTTGAAACAAAGGTTTTAGTCTTGCTGGTTGTTCTTAAGCACTGATAAGTTATCTTCTGTCTCTAAAACAAATTCATTGTCATTTTCAAGTATTCTCAGTATGTACGTTACATTTACACCCTTGTCAGATGGCCTCACTTAAGTCTCTCTACAAGCCAACAGGTGCAAGCACTAGGAATCCTGTGACCATAGTTTAACTACCAGGTGTCTGAGGTATAAGAAAACACACACTTTTGTGTATTATGGCATTATTTAAAGACTGTGACAAAACTTGTTTGGGCAAGTAGATAAAATTTCATTTACACCAAACGCATATTTTTAACTTAGAAGTACAATTAAATTACATCAAACACAACTTTTTCGCTCAATTTGAAAAAAAATACAATCATCCTACCAAATGACTTTCCTCTGCAATGATTTTTAAGTAAGTTTGACCAGAAACATTTTTTTAAGATAGTTTCCCTTTTTTCATGATTATTTACACCAAATGTAACGTACTGACCAGCTAAAAAAGAACGTTCAAAATCCAAAACCTATGTTCAGATCAAACTTTCATTAATCTAACATATGTTTCTCCATCCATTTCTGGACCTATTAAAAATTAGATTGAGATGATACCCTTATCAGTAACTTGGTTATTCAATGCCCAATGTACCATGCGTTTCGCGTAACGCCTTGTGTGCCCAAAAAGGTGCTTTTTTTCTTGAACAAAGTCAATTTTCTCAGCATCCAGACGACTGACAGACATAAATTTGGTATGGATAGAATCTGCATGAGGAATACTTCATAACTGTATTGTTTATATTGTAGTCATTTAAAAACAGAATAAAATACAAAGTAATAAAAGTATCCAGAACAGGATTTTTGCATTTGGACACCTTGACAGATTCCTGACCATATATACTAGAGGAATACCCGGTGAATCGCGAGACAGACAGACAGCGTGGCGGTTCGCCGTCTTAGAGCACGCGTTGAACATTTTCATCCACCAGTTTGTGCCCACACAAAGGAAGGCAAGAACATACAGAGAGACAAAAGCCGCCAGACCCCATCACAAACAGAACTCTACAATCCACAGGTGTTGCCTGGCAAGCTAGCTATAAATAGCTCACAACTTCTAAGGCGAACAACTCTGCAGAGTCTGCTGTAAAGGGCGCTCGACCCCCTTTGAATGAACTTTGTCCCCAAAGTTCCGAACCATGGACCCACCAAGCTTAGGTCCCTCCCAGGTTGGTGGAATGGGAACAGCACGAAAATGATTCAGTGGCCATAATGCCATTCCTGAACATATGTCGAGTCCCATCCCTGTCGACGACGCCAAATGTAACCGAGTGCCGAAACACCACAATCACCTTTGAAGGTGAAGTCCACTCAACCGGGATTGAGAATTTTAGAGCTTATTTCTAAGCCCTATAATAACTGTTATGGCTTCGCAAAGGAAGGCCAGAACATACAGAGAGACAAAAGCCGCCAGACCCCATCACAAACAGAACTCCACAGGTGTTGCCTACACACACACACACACACACAGAAGCCGTATATATCTATCTATATATATAAATACTAGATGAATACCCGCTTCGCCGGGTAGCTGGCTTCGCCGGGAAGAAGTAGAACCGAATACCCGGCTTTACCGGGTACCCGGCTTTGCCGGGTGAGTGACGCACCGTACGCCGGCTTCGCCGGCTTTGCTGGGTGAGTGGCGCACTGTACGCGATTGACGCCACACGAAGGAAAACTTCTAAAAATAGTAACGGGAATATGGATTGAGCATTGTGGACAGTGAACTTCTAAATATAGTAACGGGAATATGGATTGACGCCACACGAAGGAAGGGAGATAAACGCAAAACACTGGAGAAGATAAGGAAGAGTTACTGGGAATGGATGTAGTGGATCTACAAAAAAACCAAAATCGGTTCAGCGCTGCGCGCTGAGAGCACGTGTTGAAAATTCTCATCGACCAGGTTGTGTCCGGGGTCTACCTGAATATGCCCACCAAATTTGAAGCAGATCCATCGAGAGCTTTGGCCGTGCATCGCGAACACACACACACACACACAGACACAAGTCGTATATATATATATATAGATATAGAGATAGATGACAGTGGATTTTTCGATAAATAGATTCGACCTTTGCACTTTTACAGTGAGGACAACTTACCGGTACATGCAAGGAAAGCGTTGTGGACAGTGCAGTGACCTTCTAAAAATAGTAACGGGAATATCTGAAACTGCTTGGCAGGAAGGGAGATAAACGCGCAAAACACTGGAGAAGATAAGGAAGAGTTACTGGGAATGGATGTACAGAAAAAACATAAAAACCAAAATGGATGTAGTGGATCTACAAAAAAACCAAAATCGGTTCAGCGCTGCGCGCTGAGAGCACGTGTTGAAAATTTCCATCGACCAGATTGTGTCCGGGGTCTACCTGAATATGCCCACCAAATTTGAAGCAGATCCATCGAGAACTTTGGCCGTGCATGGCGAACACACAGACAGACAGACAGACAGACAGACACAAGCCTTATATATAGATATAGATATAGATAGAAGATAGATATGGGGGTGCAAAGTTAGCCTTTTTCAGCTGATGAATGCATCACACTCTTCTGGGCACTTGTAGATCGTCTCTGCAAGCCGACAAATCAGTGCAACCATTCCCGTCCAGCTATCGCCCTGTGTTTGGGTTTCAACACGGCTGGCAGTGTCCACCGATACGGTCATGTGTCAGCTTGACCCGTCCAGCTACTGCGCTGTGTTTGGGTTTGTAAACAACATGGCTGGCAGCACCCACTGATATTATTGCCTCTCTTCAATCGTGACAGACTCTAGTTTGGATTCATGGGTCCGATACTACCCTGAATTGGTACCACATCTGAGTCGGCCATTTTTTTCTATCTCCGTGGTGTCGGAAACCAAGTCACGTGAGTTGATCGTCCGTGTTCATTGGCTGACTACTAAAGCGTGTTTTCAGATTTTAGAGCATGCTCTAAAACCCAAAACATGATGCGAAAACACGAAACAGTGTTTTCTGAAACGCGTTTTGGGGGATGTCACATGGGAAACGAATACGAATACGAATACTTTATTATCTCATACAGAGAAATTTCAGTGTGGTGCACATTAAAAGACAAAACAAATAATAAGACAACAGATAAAAATACCATACGAAGCATACTACACTCGCGCACGCATATGTACACTAACAGGAATAGTAACATGATTCCAAATAGGTAAATTGCCGTCAGCTTTAGCTAAAAGTTTACCGCTAAAAACTATCATTATCACAGGACTAGATATGTCATTGAACAATATTTATCACAGGACTAGTCATTCGAGGGTTATCACACTCAGCATAAGGGTGCACATCAAAGAATATAAAAAATATTCATCACAGAAATCAGTGCATATGTTCACCGGCACACATACTAGTTTTAATTAACTTAGGTATTTAAAAAGCCAATTGACTTTGGAATAAAACTGTTCTTAGTTCTGAGCGTGCGGAATCTGGGAGTGCGGAGGCGACGTCCTGAGGGCAGGACCTCAAAGTGGTGAGCGAGCACATGACTACTATCCTGGATGATGCAGCGGGCCTTTCGCACCACACGTCGTTCATACAGCACAGTCAGTCCTTCCTGTCTCACCCCCACAATCTTACCACATGTGTTCACCACCCGCCCAAGCACATTCTTACTCTTCACACACAGACCTCCATACCAGCAGATGAAAGAGAAAGTGAGAATGGATTCAATGAATGAAGTATAGAATGTTTGGAGGATGCGGCTGTTGATGTTCAGACTTCTGAGCTTTTGTAAGCAGTAGATTCTTGACTGACACTTCTTGTGGATAGCTTTAGTGTTTGAGGAGAAATTTTTGTGTTTGTTTTGAAAGAAAACACTGTTTTGTGTTGTGCGTCTGATGGCTTTAACAGTCGCACACGGCCTTGCAAACACGTTACATTTTGTAAGGTCAACTGTTAATGATTGCCTGTGCCTCATATTTTGGCATATTCTCTGATACTTATTTCAGTGCTTTGCATGTTTGATGCTGTCTGTCCGTGGTCATGCCAGCATTTTCTAGTCGCTCTTGGATTCCTGCAATCATAGGAAAAAGTGTGTCCGTCTGGTCTGCAGTAACAGTGTCCGTCTCTGCTTGGGTGCCCCATAAGTTTGGAAAAATATTGCTCTTGTCAATGTGTATGTCTAAGTGTGTTTTAAATTTTTATTTTACTTGATTAAAGCTAGTGCGATCTGTCCCATTTGAGGGGCCTGACATTACAGGGACCACTGTATTAGATCTGCTCTTTTGTATGCTAGGCATAACAAAGCATGGACTCTGTATTGTAATAAGAAGATATAATTACTAAGCTAGGACTACTTACATAACTATGATGAGACTGACCTGATGAATGAACCGATTACAGAGACAGGACTTCCCCACTCCGTGCTGGCCTTTGTCGCGTTCACTGCCCGACAGCCCGATCACGGAGATGTTCAACGTCCGCACTTCGCCTTTCTTGGCCATTCTCGCCCTCACAGGATCACACTCACAGACTGCAGAACTCTGTGGTCACCATCTGACATGTGCACGAGAAGCCCACAAACAATTCACAGCATACTGTCTGGCAGCTCAAATACTGGACTAATAATCCAGTCTTACCTTTCATTCAAGGCTAGTCTATAAAAAAAAAGAAAAACCTGGTAATGTTGGCATTTTTTTTTTTTAACTTTCTTTACTTACTTATTCTAAATTCCTAAAACTAGTCCCATAATTCATCCCGGAGTGGTGCTTCCTGCTCAGATAGACTATTTCAATTCCTATAAAAACTTTCCAACAGTCAACAGCTCACACACAGTCTCCAAGTTCAACTGTCAATTTCGCAGATTAGTCTTTCTGAACCATGATGCTATGGGGATTATTCATACCACACTGCAAAAATGTGGTTTGTGAGCCCAACATCCTGGGTCATTTCGTCAGGCAGAAATGGCATTTTCTACGGCCTGCTCTGCTTGCATGTCTGCTACATTCCTCAACACAGACATGACTTGTTTCTGAAACAAAATAAGGAACAAAACAAATAAACCTTTTTATCGTTTTAAGCTACTCAGGTTATACTGCCAAGCTCATAATTCTTGCCACTGCTCCTGGATATATTTATGTCTGTACCTGAAACTGTTTTAACAGTAACACAAAAAGTTGTGAGCTTGTTTACAACTGTGAGAAGCAAGACTGAGCTCCCTATTGGCTTTTCAACAAAAGAATCCCAGAAGCTCTGCACTCAAATTCCAAGGAGTCCTGTGACCTTTAATCTAGAATTCTGGAGGTTTTCAGTACCACATGTAACTGATGACCTGGTGCAGTTGTGAGGTTGACGCCCAGCATGATGATGCATGCATATAATACATATATTATAAAATGATGATACTGGGTTTTTTTTTGTGTGCTACTGCTGGTTGCTACAAAGTAACTCACCTATAAACTTATCACTTCACATAGTCATATCCACAAATAATGGGAGGGATGTGGGGGGGGGATGTAAGAGGAGATTTTGTAAGTGAAGGCTTGCATGCAAAAGTCTTAAATACCTCACAGCGTTCAGCTTTTATTATTACTATTATTACTGTTAGTGCTTCAGTGATGTTTTCATCAACTTGCTATTTGAACCAAGTATTTTTTCTGCCATTTCTGCTAGTCTAGAGTTTGAAGTCTCTGGGTGCCAACAAGATCACCCACACTGTAATGAACATTGTAAAACAAAGAAAGACGTGGACAGTTCTCAGGTCTGTGTGCCTGTGATTACTGTGCAAAGATTTGGTAAGTGAACAAAATCGGGCAGGATATCCCACATTTAACAAGGACATGAACCTGTATCTTCTAACATATTTCATGCTCAGCCCTTCTTTCAGTTTCACTCTGGACCATGTGACACTAACTCATACGTCAAGCCCACTGAGAAGTTCAGCTGATGAATGCATCACACTCTTCTGGGCACTTGTAGATCGTCTCTGCAAGCCGACAAATCAGTGCAACCATTCCCATCGTAATCTTGAAGCTGCGCATTTTAACACGCTTCTAATATAGAGAATCTCCCATTGACAATACACTGTGATCCAGGGAACAATCCAAAAAACAACTACCTCCCTCGATTTAACCTACACTACTTCCCAACAATTATTCTATCAGGATTAAAAGTGAAGTAAGCTTACAATCACTGAAGTGTGGTATCGCCATGTTACTGTCAGCCCCTGCATTCTAAATTAGGAACTAAAGTCTGGGACGAAGAGCTGGCATCTGGCATTCTCAGTTTCGCATTTAAGTTTCTCCGAAACTTTCTGAGGGTATAAGAGTCATTCTCCAAAGCTGGTGAATTCTTAGGTCGGTCACTTAAAACGACATTTTTACAGAAGCAAATGTGGTTAGACCTTTTCCCCTGTTTATGTGGATACATATATGTTTGAAGAAGCACCCACAGCAAAATGAATGAACATATTTGTATTTTGATATTAAATATAGTGTAATAATGTCAGTAAATCAACAAAAATGGCGTCAGAAAAATGGGAACAGGCTCGGTACATATATTGGAAGCTACGGTCCATTGACACGATAAATTCATTATGCATGATTTGTTGAAAAGTCACTTTGTGAAACGATAAAGGTTCATTCCTGTGCAATTGTTGTTATTTTCTTTGTGTTTGAGACCCCCAAAAATGAAGTTGAAAACAGCCTTTCGTACGCATCGCATGTTGTCACGCTCACTTAGATTTTTTCGACCTCTGTAACCAAACGAATTTCTTTATAATCACTATTTTTTTTACGATCAAGTCAACAAGTGCAGCTTGAAGATGCAGAAAATGCATTCATTCAACCGAGGACACACTTTGGACGAATTTGATGTCCGAGAGAGTGTTTTGTGTCACACATGATGGCTTCGTAACGGCCGTTTTCATTATAAGCTAGCATCAATTCAACTGAATGAAAACATAATTTTTTATGTTTGCACCTTTGTTAATCACCTAGCCATGCAGATGCGTGACGTTTTTTTCACAATTTGTCGTGAATAATGACGTAATTCATGAAAAAAGAAGGTGTAGTTGACATTTTGGACGGCTGCGTTCGTAACGCCCTCTGCTACCGGCGAGATGCAGACCCCGATTGCTTGAGCACCTGGGAATCTTGCATGACAAGGTTGGTATTATTTTGTTGCTCATTCATTTATAAGCATGTTTGTAAAAAAAAAAAAAAATTAAAACCACGCAAGTGTGAATTCCATGAAGTTCTTCAGCCCCACCGGGTTTCGCTTGTCAGTCCTGTAATCTCATGAAGTGAGCGTAACGGCATCTTCGGAATCTTGCGATTTAAAATAAAACCTTTTCTTAAAACAAAGGTGTATGGTCACGTAGATTGCTCACTTATGACATTGTATTGCATTCTCAAAAGCGAATATTATGAATTTGATACTTTATCCAGTGACCAAGTTTTGTGCGCACCAGTGACAACAATTAGACGTGTTGTGAATGATGTCTCCGGTAGAAGGCTAATTATCCCCCGGAAAATTCCCCCTTGTACATCTGCCCTCTGAACAATTGCCCCTATGACAATTGCCCCCCAGACAAATGCCCCAAACCATGGGCGGACAGTTGCCCCCCCCCCCTCCCCCCGACAACTGCCCCCCGAATACCCCCTCCCTCCCCAGAATCGTGTGTGTTTGTGTTTGTGTGTGTGTATGTGTGTGTGTACGTGCGTGCGTGCGTGTGAGTGTATGTGTGTGCGTCTGTGTTTGTTTCTGTGTGTGTTTTTCTGTGTGTGTTTTTCTGTGTGTGTGAGTTTGTGTAAGTGCGTGCGCGTGTGAGTACGTGCGTGCGTGTTTGTGTGTGTGTGTCTTTTTGTCTCTGTGTGTCTGTTTGCACGTGCGTGCGTTAAATGTTAACGCGTGCATGCGTGTGTTTTCGAAATGTGTATCTGTGTGCGTGCGTACGTACGTGCGTATGTATGCGTACAGGACGCGGTTCAAGCACTGTTTGGAGAGACCTGCTTATTCAGTGACACACAAACCCAAACCTGTGTGTGTGTGTGTGTGTGTGTGTGTGTGTGTGTGTGTGTGTCTGTCTGTGTGTGTCTGTCTGTGTGTGTTTGTGTATATATATATATATGTGTGTGTGTGTGTGTGTGTGTGTGTGTGTGTGTGTGTGTGTGTGTGTGTGTGTGTGTGTGTGTGTGTGTGTGCATCAAACGTTCTTGAAGGAATGGTGAATATAAAACTTAAAGCGTTCATTGTAGATATATTTATATAACCATGATAGCAAGAGAAGTGTAAAGCGGTCATGCATAGCATACAAATAAAACACATATAGAATTGCAAGTTAATTTGTTTATATATTTGGACAGTAATAATACAATCCAAAGATTGATACTATAAACTTTATATTGCAGGTATTGGACAGAAAGCCTGGTGAGGTGCACTTTGTTTCCATGAGTGGCAGATAAAACACATATGGACAGCACTTGCAGTATTAGTTGCCTTTTGCTTTAAGCTTTATTGTTGTATATCCGGCACATTTTGTTGTCAGTTGTTCTTTCGGATTTTTCAAAGTATGGTGTTTGTTTTTGCATGATCTGAATATTGTATATAATTATACATTTTCTGGTGTGTTTTTTTTAATTATATGTGTGATTGTCAAATACGTATTCAACACCTCGTCAAATTCAAGGTTGTTACAACGTTTTTACATTTACGCAGGATCTCTCCTTCTCTCTCTCTCTCTCTCTCTCTCTCTCTCTCTCTCTCTCTCTCTCTCTCTTTCTCTCTCTCTCTCTTAGTATTACGTCAAAAATATGCTGTGCATTGTATATTCTGAACATATTTTTGTTACACTATTGCTACATGTTCGATTGCCACCAGCTTGTATTTATAATTCCTGCATAGTATGCATTTGATTTTATGAATAACCACATATGTATGCTCTTCATGCCTCATCTTTATCATCATCGTCATCATTATCATCATCATTATCGTCATCATCATCATCGTCATCTTTATTATCACGTTTTCCGACCTCCTTTTGTTGGTTAACTTTTTAACTTTTTAATTTTTAATTTTTTTTAAATTTTTTTTTTAATTATATAATTGTGTGTCTATGCGTCCCAAGGACAGATTGTAAGAAAAGGCGTAGCCTTAAATCTAAATCCTTGTAAAATAAAGTTCAATTCAATTCAATTCAATTCTCTCTCTCTCTGTCTCTGTCTCTGTCTCTGTCTCTCTCTCTCTTTCTTATTCCCTTTTTTCTGTCCACAAACCTTTTCTGTCACCAATATAAATGTGTGTACATGTATATTGTATGTACGTGCCAAGGTATATTAAAAAAAAAAAAATTAAATTAAAAAAAATATTTATTATAAAATAAATTATAAAAAAATTATTATTTCTTTATATTTTTTTTTATTTATTTCTTTTTAAACAACTCCTTATACATGCTTGTCAAGCTATAATTAGTACAACATATAATCATTCAATATGACTGCATTATTAACAAATTTGTGTCACGATGATGCGCACGTAATGAGACGGGTATACCCCCCTATCAGATACCTGTATTTTGTAAGGAAACGTATTTCTTGCTTTTTCGTTTCTTGCAAACTGTCATTCTGATAATAAAGAACCTTTGAATCAATAATTCAACTCAAATTAGTCAATTTTTATTTTTGGGCCTTATTCCCACTTTTGTTAACCAGTTTTGGAGAATGACTCATATATACTTTCATTTCAGGACAGAAGGGAATCTGTGTACCACAGGCACTTTGAGATTACAATGTTATCAACAATTTACGGTTATCTTGAACTAATTTACTGCAAGATTGTACACCAGTGAATTTGCTAACTCCTCCAACACCTACACTGAATAGGAATGATCCTTCGGCGCACCGCTTTCTTCTGACGTTTGTCCAGGTGTGTCACTTCTTGCGTTTGTGGATGCATTCTGTGTGTGTGTGTATGTGTGTGTGTGTGTGTATGTTTGTGTGTGTGAACACAAGGATACAAGCAAGCGCGTGGAATGGATAGCCTGCATTTTATGGAGAGAATATGTGTCAGTGTGTGCGTGCGTGCGTGCATGTATGTGTGCCCGTGCAGTGCGCTTGCACCATGGCCAGAAAGAATCCGTGTGATGGCATACTTAGTGCCAAAAGTGAAAAACAAGTTTTTATCAGCGCATCATTTGAATCACACACACACACACACACACTTCACATCAATATATATTATATGTATATGTGAGATTTTGTAAAACTGCCGGGATCCGTGATGCCACCTATATAGCTGTTATACATAGCACTGACTTGATTTTCTTCTACTTCTGCGTTCCCGTCGCTATGCTAGACTGTCAAGGTTGTTGATGTTTGCATTTCGCCGCAGGGACTCCACTAGGCCCCACAGTTTCTCCTTCAGGTCCACCATCTCTGGCCAGAATTCGCTTCAGGTCCGCAAAGGTTGGGCATGTCTGGAGGACATGTTTTGGGGTCTACGTGCATCGATCCACACGAGCAGTCATCTGTGTGGGAGATCTTCATTCTGTAGAGGTGGGCTAGGAGCCTGAAGATAACCTGTTGTGCTCTTGTAATTAAGGCGTTCGTTCATCATCTTTTGAGTGATTGCCTGGGCAGTTGAGTTCTTCCACTGCCGGGTGTAAAAACAGCTCTTCAGGATGGACTTTTTCCTACTGGTTGATAGGAAACTGGGTGGTCTGTCTGTATCAAACTGCTGCCTACTTTGGAGAGCCTGTCTAGCTGCCTCTTCATTTTCAGAGTGTATCCACTGTCAAGTGTAAGACGTACTATGGTTGTTCTGGCACTGAGTTGTTGGAGCTCTCTTCTAATGTCTTGCAGCAGTTGACTTGTGTTGCTGTTTTCCGTCAGGAAGATGGTGGACTGGAACCATGGGAGATCTGTGAAGTCGTGGGTCTAGGTGTCTGCGGGAAAGATTCTGTCCAGTGTCTCAAGTGCAAGACAAAGAGTAATCATTTCTGTTGTTGACTCGATTTGTCTTGATTAGTGGTTAAGGCTCGTGAGCGCCTGTTCACCGTTTCAAAGTTGATAAAAACAAATATACAAAAAGGTGGCAATGCGCGGCAGTGTATAAAAAAAGTCTTAAGTCACGATCTGGCAATCTGGGTAATATTTTCAGGGTAGATTTTGTTAGTGTGCGTCCAGTCTACTCTTGAGGCTGTTGACTGTGGGAGCAGTGACCGCAGTCTGGCAGATTGGTGAAGAATTTTGCTGAAGGAGTTTTTGCCGGATGTTCAGTCTACATTGAGTTTTTTTAAGCTTGTGGGAATATCGATGTCCTCTGAGCTTTGGTCCTTCATCTTTGGGAGTACATTTCAGTTCTGGTTTCTCTGTGTCGTACAATCCATACATGTAGGTACTTGTAAACAACTATGATGTCACCCCTTTTACTTCTGTGCTCTAAGCTGGGAAGTTTGAGTGTCAATAGCTTCTCTGGGTATGAGTCCCTCCCGAGTTTCTCGTCTTGAGATAATTAAGTTGTCTATGTCTATGTCTATGGGTTGTCTTTTAACGATGCTGCACGTCGTCTATGCATGTTGCTGCAGAGGGTTTTCTGGTATTTAGGCTGCCATGCAGATCGAGTGCCCATACTCCAGGACATAGACCTATATCTAAATATAGGTCCCTGTCCAGGATGAGCGCACCAGACTCTTGTACCTCTGAACTTGAACAATCTGAGAACATTAGGTTTTAAAACGGAGGGAGTCTCTAAATTGGGGTAAATTCACAGAGGTTATGAATAAAGCCTCAGAAAACAAGGTCTTAAAGGTGGTGGGGGGGGTGGTCTTTAAAGGGGGGGTTCCACTGTAGTCTTTGCTTATAATTCTCACTGAAAATTTCAACAACAGTTAGTACCTAACCAATACTTTTAATAACATGTACATGCACTAAACATTTTCTGACCCTAATAGCTAGCTAGCAGGGACTGCTGACGTCACATGGCGACTGAGAAGAAAGGACAGCTGGAGGGTAAAGCCCCCTGTACAATTGAAGAACTGGAGGCCATAATTACTGCACAAACAGGTGGACTATTCCTGGAACCTTCTGCTGCCTATGATGAAATTCTTCCGGGGCTTTATCTGGGAGACGGGTAACTTATGTTTAATAAGTGTTGTTGAATCCCATTGTGAGTGTGTTTCATCAGTTAAGTATTACTGTTTTGCTGAAACATTTCACCGTTATGTAAACCTCCTGTGAGGCGGAATGGGGCTTTACTGTAAGGCTTTGCAGGGAATAAAAGGGTAACATATACAGGCTTTCTGCACCATTGGACAATGTACAGACAGACACCAAATTTGTTTATATAACTTTGTTTTATTGATTAATGGGACCCTGCTCGTGTAGCATCTTCCCAAACTGAAAATAACATTAAAAAAAACTTTCTTCATGTTAGGGGTCTATGTTGCTATTCTGATATATATATATAATAATAATAATAATAAAGATAGCTTATATAGCGCCGCTTCACAAATTTAACTATGCTCTTAGCGCTGTACATCGAGATATAACAATTTCAATAATATAAATACAAAGATGATATTATCATAATACACATTTACAAATATCACTCACGTGCATATACATACACTAGATGAATACCCGGCTTCGCCAGGTGGATCGCGAGACAGAGTATGCAGCGTGGCGGTTCGCCGGCTTAGAGCACGTGTTGAAAATTTTCATCGACCAGTTTGTGCCCGGGGTCCACCTGAATATGCCCACCAAATTTGATGCAGATCCGTCGAGAACTTTGGCAGTGCATCGCGAACAGACAGACACACAGATACACACACAGACAGTAGTTGTACCTACCAGTAGTTGTACCTACCATCTACTGTAGAGCTTCTGGGTAGACACAGAAACACCGGCAAAGCTCCTGACTATTAATGGTTGCAATGAATATTTACGATGGGAGGGGTAGTATTAATATAGGTTACACACTCCGAGTTCTGAATATCGTGCATATTTTCCCTCGGGTCGATTTTCAGGTATTACCGAGCCTCTGGCGAGGTAATACCTGTAAAACGACCCGAGGGAAAATATGCACGATATTCAGGACGAGGTGTGTATGCTTTTTATCCCATTACTCCGACGTTTTCATAAAAAAAACCGAACTTTTTGACACAAACTCTGCGAGTGCCTGTTTACTGCTCATCATACCTTCTGCCACCAAAAATCGTGTCATGATATTCAAGTGCGAAACGAGTCCCCTTTTCTCTTTTTGTTTCCAGGATTGTGCCGTTGAATGCATTTGATACTGTGCAGTTACCGGCCGGTTTCAGTCGGTTACCCGAGCTGGCATTCATCAAAACTGCGAAAGACCGCATTCTGATAATCTTCGCTTCACAGCTAGCGACGGGAGAGAATGATACCCGAAGGGAAGTAACTCATTTTTGACCTGAGTTCAGGATTTGAAAGACCGCGTGTGTGATTTTACAAGCGATGAAGATGATAGCTGAGTTTGTGCTTATTCGAGCCTTTGTGCTTCAGTGTTCAAATTTGTATTACCTACTTCTTCAATCGTCACTTACTGATTTAGGTGAGCCTAACTTTGATGTCTGTCGTTGTATAATTAGGCCATTAGGTATCTGTCTGGGGGAAAACGGCGCACCACTGTCGAGTTGTTTTTATGCGGCAACGCATGTAGCCTAGTGGTCTCTGTATGTCCAAGATCCGACCTTCTTCGCCACCTTTTATTCTAACAGTATCACCAACTTTGAAAATGGCAATTTCCATGCTGGTCAACTTGAGCCGAAGATACTACATGTATAGCAAACGACAGATCCTGCAGCAGACGACAGATCTGTAGCAGACGACTGATGAGACAGCCTTGTTCTATTGAACCATATTAATTTTAGCAATCAATGCTCTAAAAGCAATAACAAATGAACAAAACTATAAGCATACTGTTTTAGTGTAAGTTTTATTTTGTCGCTCAAGATTTTGAATCGGGATACTCTTGGGATTGATCTAAGCGGTTGCCCATGAAGCGTACCTCGTTACGACAACTTTACTAGAGTTGTGCGCCTTGAATCACTGTGTGTCTTTGTTACTCTCTCTGGTGCTCTCTGTCTCTCTCTCAGTCTCACCGCGTCGGACAACTCATAATCTTCACTCAGCTCTATTCACCCAAACAGATTATGTACATTCTTTGTTGTTTTCTTTATTTCTTCAATGATAATGTTTGTAGATCGTTAGCCAAACGTCAGTTTGACTTTTATACCGCAGAATATCTCAATCGTTTTGCTGAAAAAAAGTAGTCCCCGAGTTAACGATAAATATGCAGATGACCTCTAAATTATTCAAATGTACTCTGAGATCAAAGACAATGACCAATGACAGGTGAGATCGAGACTCGGTTGTGATGGATAATCCATATGGTTGTGATGGATTATCCAGAATAATCCCCTCTACAGCTAACAGAGACAAAGAGGCTAGTCATGGGATAAGTGGCAATATTTTGAAGATGGGAGGGATTTTGTACACGAATTGCAATACTTAGATGTACTACCTGTGCAGAAAAGCGCTGCTTAGATTCGTTTTCGTTGTGTGGCGGAAGTGAAAGAAGTGAAGAAGTAGAGCCGAAAAAAAAAGTGTTTAGTTTCGTAATTCGTATCGCGAAACAGAGTATCCGCGCCGCGCTTAGAGCACGTGTTGAAAATTTTCATCGACCAGTTTGAATGACTCGCAAGAGAGTACAATGTGGTGGTAAGCCATGTTGTTGCTGAAAGAGAAAAGGGCACAGTGTTGAAAGTGATTTGATCTTTTTTAAGACAGACACAGAAACACCGGCAAAGCTCCTGACTATTAAAGGTACTGAACTTGTCAAATCCTGGGGCTTTTAGTCATACCTCAGGCAGCTATCCGTTAGAAGAACTACCAAGTTTCATTGACTTGCACCCAAAGAGTCAAGAACTGCGATTTTTTTACGAATTAATTTCGTACTCAGACCCGGCTGGTCTTGGCCTATTTTTGGATCTAAATTTAGATCAGGTAGATCACCACATCATGCACAAAAAGACACGTCACTAGCAAACTATGTCAGACGTCAATCAATCAATCAATCAATATGAGGCTTATATCGCGCGTATTCCGTGGGTACAGTTCTAAGCGCAGGGATTTATTTTTTTATTTTTATTTTATGCAATTTATATCGCGCACATATTCAAGGCGCAGGGATTTACTTATGATTTACGTCATCATGAGTTTGTGTAAAACAAAATGGAGGCCGGAATCACTCGGTTGAATCGAACTCCGACCAAACACCACGTAATAACTAGGTTAATTTATGCACTCGCGTGAATGTCGAGCTTCACAGATGTCGTCGTTGGGTAGTTTTGGGTTTGTTTTACTACCATAGGAGGATTTTTGAACTGTAAATGCACTCAGCTGCAACAAAAACGCAAAACGAAGGCTGTGAGCTGCTAATGGTTGCAATGAATATTTACGATTGGAGGGGTAGTATTAGTGGCAATATTTTGAAGATGGGAGGGATTTTGTACACGAATTGCAATACTTAGATGTACTACCTGTGCAGAAAAGCGCTGCTTAGATTCGTTTTCGTTGTGTGGCGGAAGTGAAAGAAGTGAAGAAGAAGAGCCGAAAAAAAAGTGTTTAGTTTCGTAATTCGTATCGTGAAACAGAGTAGAGCACGTGTTGAAAATGTTCATCGACCAGTTTGTGCCCGGGGTCCACCTGAATACACCTACCAAATTTGAAGCAGATCCATCGAGAACTTTGGCCGTGCATCGCGAACACACACACACACACAGAAGCCGTAAATATATATATAGACTAGAATGAATACCCGCTTCGCCGGGTAGCCGGCTTCGCCGGGAAGAAGTACTTAGAGCTGTACGCCGGCTTCGCCGGGTCCGAACAATGGACCCGCCAAGCTTAGGTCCCTCCCAGATTCGTGGAATGGGAACAGCACGAAAATGATTCAGTGGCCATAATGCCATTCCTGACCATATCGAGTCCCATCCTTGTCGACGAATGTAACCGTGTTAATCACCTTTGGAGGCGAACTCCACTCAAACAGGATTGAGCAATTTATAGCTTATCTGTAAGCCCTTTTGAACTGTTATGGCTTTTCAAAGGAAGGCCAGTACATACAAATACACAAAAGCCGCCAGACCACATCACAAACAGAACTGAACAATCCCCAGGTGTTGCTCACATAGAGACACACACACACACACACACACAAACACAGAGAAGCCGTATCTATAGAGAGATAGATGACAGTGTATTTTTCGCGTGGCTATAAATTGATTCGACCTTTGCACTTTTACAGTGAGGATAATTTACGGGTCCAATTTACGTTCTGGACACTGCGGTGACCTTCTAAAAATAGTAACAGAACGCCGGGAATATCCGAAGACGCCCCACTCATACTATAGTGCACCATACGAAGGAAGGGAGGTAAACGCTGAAAACCTGGAGAAGATGAGAAGATAAGGAAGAGTTACTTATAATGGTGAAATGAACACAAAAACCAAAATCGGTTCAGCGCTGCGCGCTGAGAGCACGTGTTGAAATATCTCATCGATGATATTGTGTCCGGGGTGTAGCTGAATACGGTGTCCAAATTTGAAAAAGATCCACCGAGAACTTTGGCTTTGGTGTGTCGGTATGGGGGCCCGGGTAGCTGAGGTGGAACCAAAATAGCTGAGGTGGAACCAAAATCGGTTCAGCGCTGCGCGCTGAGAGCACGTGTTGAAATATCGACCAGGTTGTGTCCTGTCCCGGGTCTACCTGAATATGCCCACCAAATTTGAAGCAGATCCATCGAGAACTTTGGCCGTGCATCGCGAACTCGCACACAGACACACACACAGACACAAGTCGTATACATGTATATATATATATAGATAATTATATATTGGGTATGTGACTGAATAGTCTCACTCGCCTTATTTCAGCTATCAGGCCAAGTTTCTACATACACTGAGCAACAAATGTTACGGATTTTTTTTCAGAGGTATAGCCCGGAAGTTTTTTGGTCAGAAATATACATGTATTTAAAGATGTCTTTCTTCTGCTCTAAAATGTGTTTCTTGGATCGGAGCAATATTTGGGTATGACGTCACCTACACTCAAAAATGTTTGTTTTTTAATGGCATGATTTACTTTCAACCGTCGAAACAGTGACTTCAACTGAATGATATTTTACACTTTTTACATTAGAAAGTTTATTTGGTGTCTTACCTAACAGGTCATACACAAAGTTGCGAGCATGTCACATTTGTTTCTGGGACGTTACGGAAAACCGTTCCAACATCCATTCTCGGGTTATGTTTGCTCTAAGTACTAGAACGAATACAGATGAGGGTCTTTGTCATCGTTCTGTGAAATTTGGAGAGGCTGATATTTGTAGTTTTAGATTTATTGCATATCAACTGCAGCTACCCAGCAAAAACACAGAATTTTTTGCTGTTTTTCAGGATTGTGGTCGCTCTCTTTTACACGCTAGATCAGCCTGACTGCGTGGCGGATTTAAACAAAATCTGTATGACCTGTTAGGTAAGACACCAAATAAACTTTAAGGGGACTTACATTTATGACTTGATTCATTTGCGCAAGTTTTTAATTTCTTCCCAGACACTTGTACTGCAATGCCGATTATACAAAGCAGATCTTGAGTCATTATCATTTAGTTTACATTCAAGGTATGAGCATGTGTTCTTAAACCATCACGTAAAGAGATTTTTGGTTAGTTTCCGGGTTCCATTCTTGCAAGGCACTTGCACACACACGAACGCTTGTGTGTCACAGAGAAAAATACATAGAGGGTAAACAGAAGCACGTCCTATTGACATTTTTATACCAAGTGATCAAATACTGCTATTTCTCACACGGCATTGATCCTGCATAGGGGACAGTAAAAGGCCACCCCCTACTTTTTAGCGCTTACAACAACAAACTACAGGTTGTTCGTGTTTCATCTTGTTCTAAAGCATTGTAAAAATTGTGAGTGGTTTCAGAGATGTCCTAAAATGCAGGTTTCTTGCAGTACTGGAACATTTTTACTACAGCATGTTTGTTTTGTTCTTTTAATTTTTATTCCCAGAGAGACAGCACAGAAGCGGGTGTTACTGAGGGATCTTGGTGTGACTCATGTGTTGAATGCAGCCCTTGGAAAATCAAATTTTCACGTCAACACCAACCACGACATGTACAGGAAACGTAACATGTCTTTTCTTGGAGTGGAGGCCACAGACTTCATGAACTTCAACATGACACCCTTTTTTCAGCAAGCTGCTGCTTTTATTGAAGAGGGATTACATAGTGGTAAGTATTAAAGCTGAAGCGTATCGTTAAAACTGATTGGCTTTTGTAAAAATGAGGGAACACTACAGGCATGGCCACATTTACGTTATGCATGTGGCCACACTTGCGTTGTGCATTATGAATCTCTTATGCAGCGCATTGCGTGTTGGCTAATAAAAAAATCGTGAGCCTTGTGCATGCTCTTATTTCTTACGGATCCACTCACAAGCCAGGCCAAGTTGACCAATCAGGAGAGGGGCGAGGCGATGACGACCTTCGCTAGCTGCAGGGAGGCGCTTGACTTCAAACAAGATGGGGAACATCAATCCCTTGAAATTTCTCTAGCTTATTGACTTATCTAGAAAAAAATGCCACCCTCTAAAATGCTAATAACTCCCACAAGTATTGAGTGAACTACTTCATATTTGGTGTACATTAGCCTGAGATGTGGGAAGATAATGTCACAAAGTTTCAAATATGTAGGTCAAATGGTTTGATTTTAATGCATTTAAAAGAATATTTTGCAAATTCGGAGAATGCTTCAAAAGTAGGTTTGACACTGAGGAGAGGCCACACTCAACGGAGTTGAACCCTCCAGACTCCCTGTACTTGTTGTTTCAACTCATCTTTTGTCTGAGGATGGTTTTTTTTTATATGCAAGGCCATTAAGGAAAACCAACAAATGAAAATCTAAAGGGCTACAACTCAGGGCCAAACCTCGTACTTTTAAGTCAATTACCAAATTTGAAAAAGTATTCTTTACAAAGCATAAAAATCTAACCACGTGACCCACATACTTGAAACGGTGTGACATTATTATACCATATCACCAGCCAATGTACAACAAATATGAAGAAATGTAAGACAAATGTAAGACTTATTAGCATTTTAGTGAGTGGTATTGTTTTTGGTCACCCTGTACATTCGCAAACACTAAAATAGCTGTCTATTCAGACACATTTCGTACATAGTGTGGAGACCAGAACAATTTCATAAGCGTGTGTCTACTCGGCAAAAACCCTGCTGTATGAAAAATGTGATATGGCAATGCATAAGCCGTTAAATGTAATGCAAGTGTGGCTGCTGCTTATGCAGTTCCTATCCATCTTTGCCTTGTTTGGGCAGTGTCCCCTGAAGTGCATGTGTGTTTCCAACCTGTCCTATAGTCAAAATTGCTTTCCTCCAGTATTGTCAAAATAATTGGGTTGACGTGAACTTTCATATATTGCAGGCAAGGTGCTGGTGCACTGTGTACAAGGGATGAGTCGAGCTGCCACGCTGACCATTGCCTACTTGATGTTGAAACGCCACATGACTCTACAGGATGCCACACGCCTGGTCCGAGAAAAACGAGAAATTTGTCCAAACCAGGGATTCCTTCTTCAGCTGTGCAAACTGGATCAAAGTCTTAGAACAGCAGGACATTATCAGTCAGAACATGTTTCATAGGTCAGGCAATAAACTAACTTAGTTTATGAAATGAACATTTGAGTTAATGTTACTAGTTGTATGCACTAGGCATAATCCATTCAGCCCCCCAACAATAATGTTCGATTTGGGTGACGAGGCCAACAAAATAGGGTCAGTAGTTCCCTTTTTATTTTTTAATTGAATTTTTTTTCTCTATTTCAACAGGCGTATGTTAATTTTTATTGGTTGGGACTCACACGAACTGTGTCCCCTGGATGTTTGAGAAGAGTAACTAGTCCTTTTTAATAAAATATTTTTTGAAGGGTAAAAAACCAGTTCTAGGGTCGAGAGAAAAAACTATGGTCGGTCGAGGAACCGTAAACAAGGAACTTTTTTGTCCCCCTTTATCATAGTACATTGTGGGGAGGGTGGAAGTGACAGTGTAAGTAGGATGCTCGTTGTCCATTTTGTGTTGTCAGGCTGTGTGTCAGAAAACCGTTTTCTTGGCAGGTGGTATTGGGTGATCTGCGAGTCACCGGGTTAATGGAGTAGTGCATTTGTAAAGAAGAATAATAGGTCAGTGTATTTATGTTTCTGTACTGCTTTCTTAGAATAATGGCAGGTATGAAAACAGATGTCATTGTCAGGGTGAGACGAAGAGTGTCATGGCAATAGGCAAAGCCAGAGCAGTGGCGGCTGGACTCTCCTGCAAGGTAACAATGTACACAAGCAATTTCAGGTACACAAAGCCATATAATTATTCAAGTAGTCTAAATTAAGCGTGCACACTGCTTGCAACACATCTACAGTCAGGTCCTCCAACGTTAAAAATGTGATGCCTGGAATGTAAGAATTAACTGACAGAGAATCTCTTTATATGAAAATTTTTGCATCCAACTCTTTAAAGTGTATTATTTGTGTATGTGTGTGTGTGTGTGTGAGAGAGAACGTGAAATAGAGAGAGTGAACTGGCTTTTTCCTATAAAATCTTGTCTGTTCTTTTTGTTACGATGTACATTGCTGTGTGCTTTGCAGTCACAATACCTTGAGCGGAGTAAGTTTCAACAAGAAGAGCAAACGCTCGATCGAGTCACTTTCGCAGTTCTGAATATTATATGAGGCATCAGATGGACAGGAAGAAATTGCTATTCACAACACAATGAGTCACGTTCACATAAAATTTGAGCCCGGTCACTTTTATAGTTTCCGAGAAAAGCCCAACGTTAAGTTGTGTGTTGCCGAACAGAAAAGGCTAGTTATCTCCCTTGTTTTTCTGATAACGTTCGTAAAAGGCTACAGATGTAAATACTTTGATGTAAAGAATAATCCTACAAAGTTTCAATCACATCCGATGAACTTTGTCAAAGATATAAAATGTCTAATTTTTCCTTTGACGCTGACCTGTGACCTTGAAAAAGGTCAAAGGTCAACGAAACCATCGTTAAAGTGTAGAGGTCATTGGAGGTCACGACTAAACAAAATATGAGCCCGATCGCTTTGATAGTTTCCGAGAAAAGTCCAACGTTAAGGTGGTGTCTACGGACGGCCGGCCGGCCGGACAGACTAACACTGACCGATTACATAGAGTCACTTTTTCTCAAGTGACTCAAAAAGGGGAGATGTCGAACAACGAGTTTTAAACAAATGAAAATAGGCAGTGTGATTTTGATGTCTGTATTCAAAATGCTTCAATGTGCCTCATTACATATTCAGAGTAAATTGTTTGTGTTGTCAATCAGGATATGCAGCAACAAGAACCTCACGTTTTTTCCATCCTAGCAATGTTTGACTTGCCTTTTTATTTTTAAAACTATTCAGTCAGTACTTAACTGAATGAGTTAATGAGGGCAGGAGAGGGGTGTTTGTCTCCCTAGGTATGTGTGGGAAGCATGACACTGTGCCAGAATGTGGTCAGTTGATTACCACCTCCTTTTGATCAGTTTTCTTTGCCTGGCTCTATGCCTTACAATGATCTTTTTTTTCAAGAACATAACTTATTCAATCAAAAGTGGTTGCATTACCTGTAGGTGTGTTTCTTGTATACAAGGAATGCACCCATGTGCATTTCATGATATTTTTCTCAAATTCTGTTGGTATTTAGACGTGTTATTTTGCTTCACCCTCAAA
The DNA here is from genome assembly GCF_037325665.1 of Littorina saxatilis. Lineage (NCBI taxonomy): Eukaryota > Metazoa > Mollusca > Gastropoda > Littorinimorpha > Littorinidae > Littorina > Littorina saxatilis. Next base: position 19,729,315 of record NC_090251.1, on the reverse strand, counting down.
ATAACGTTTTTACTTTAAGTTTGTTGATCTAGAAACGTTCTGACACAAATATTCAATCCAAAGTGCAAAAAATATGGTATTTTTACCTTAGTTATATTGAGTGAACCCTTATCACGACATGCTGTAAGTCATAGAGCAGCTTTCAGACATGGGACTAGACCGAATTTTATCGGAATTCCGATATTTTCCTTAGCTCACAGACCATTCTTGAGATCGATGCAAATTCGTTGAGAAAAAAAAGGGGGGGAGGGGAGGGTGGTGGTATGAACCGTCTGAAGTCAGTGCATTCGCACCCCAGCACTCGCGTGAACCCATAGCAGTATCATGGGTTGCGTTTGATTGGCTGTCGATCTCCGACGATTATCGCCTAGGCCTAATTATTCACCGATGGCGGTTTGCGGGTTGTTTTGATTGGCTGCCGATCTCCAAACGCTGAAGGTGAAAAAGGTAGCATCATGGCGTCTGGATTCCGTATTGTTTTGTCGGCTTTGGAAGCTCTTACGATCGACGACCAAAGTGTCAAAAACAAGTGAAAGCCAACTGGCTGTCAGAAGAAGTGACTGTCATTATCGACAAGAAAGAAAGGCGCCAGCTCATTGGCGACAGTATCGCCAAGATATCCATTCCCGGTCAGGCCGTGTGCACGTGGTGCGACAACGGCCACTGCGTGGTGAAATACGGACTTGGTGGAAAAAAATGTGTTGGTTCTGAAAGTTTTCAAGTTTGTGTGTGTGTGTGTGATTGTTATAAATTACACTTTTGTTTAAAATGCTAAAACATATTATTCTTGTGGTTTTTATAGCTTTTTAAAAAGGCATGATCTAATTTTTTGCTATCAGGAGAGGCCCTAAAATGGCCTTTATAATTCTAACATTCATTTTCCGTCAGGGGGGTGCCTTTGCCCCCCTGAACCCCCTACCGGGGCGTTGCCCCTGGACCCCACCAGGGGCCTATGCGGCCCCTGGACCCCGGCTTACTTTCCTACTTTTGGAACATTTACTGGTCTCATGTCTGAGCTTTGCTGTCAACCTACCGTAACACATTACACCACGATGATATGACCAGCTGTTTAACACATGTTCTACCTCCTGTTGGGTAGTCAAGTAAAGTGTGCCTTTCATCGTGGTGGCTTCGCAGTACTTCAGTCTTATCAAAGTCAAAGTGAAACCGAACTTTACTGAGTAACTTACTGAACATAGGACACAATACTGAGTGTGATCTGATTTCCACCAGGAACGGCACCCAAGTGCATTCCTTGTATAAAGGAAAAACACCTACAGGAAGTACATCCACTTTGGGTCAACTTAGAGTCTTAGAACCCTTCTGCATTACTAAGACTCATCTGATTACTCAGGCCAGTAGAAAATAAATAAATACAACATGTCTCATTTCCCAACAACATTAAGGCAACAAAGTCAGTCAATCTTCAACAATATATTTGCAATTACTTTAATGTCTGCAACAATGAAGATGTCACTAATTGCACATACGTGTTACAGGATTACCCACGATCTGTAAACCCTACTCCAACATCAAATCAGATCAGAATGCAAATTTCAAGATCATGCAACAAAGGGACTAAAGTGCTCATAGCAGAATAATGTGTTTCCTTTGTTTTCAGAGCTTCCATCTCTTTGTTATTTGAGCCTATTGTGTAATCCAAATTTGAAATATTAACACAGCCGAAAGCATATCCAGCTTCCTCAGTTTTGACTTCAAGATGAATTCCTTCTTGCAGAAGCGATCATGTATACCATATACCATGTAAGATCTGCCCAGAATGTTACATATAGAGTAACCTTCTACTTAGACACATACCAAACATCAATAGCCTGGCTGCTTCCTGTGCAGACTGTGGATTTTGTTGTTGAATTAATTTAGCAGATTGACAAAGGTAGCACGAAATAAATTTTGCCAAAATTTGAAATAGCATGAAATTAAAAATGTCAGAAACAAACCAGCTCACACATAAAAAAGCAAGTCAAGTGAAACGAAATTAATACATTTAGTCAATCTGAATGAAATTGAACGCACCACAGTTGTACAAATAGACACTACTCGATAGCTTTGTCAATTACATACCCCGCAGCCGTGCTCATACATTCAAGTACAGAAAGTGACAAGCCAGTGTGCTTTTCTCCATTCTTTTTAACTTGCTGAGATTGTTTTTAATCCAAACATTACATATCTATATGTCTCACGCTTTCCTTCTTTGCCGCCACTAATGCAAGATTGTATGTTACACGTTTCCGAGTATTATTGTATGACAAGAACGGAATCAAACTCGCAATCGTCCCTCCAAAAGCCCAAAAATGCACACATGGCTTTCATTTCTCCCGCTGTAATCGTTTCTTCTCTTTACAAATTCATCAAAACTGAGAATACTGCCTACGGCATACCAGACGACAGTACTGTTTCCATACGCGAAGTTAGCTGCCCTTGGAAAGTGGCTCGCTCATGAGGCCTGTGAGTCTGATTTTAAAAGGACAGAGTTGTGTACAGAGAAGACGAAACAAACCAAAAAGAACAAACATTTCGCGCATGCAGACACAGAAAGACGTCATAAAGAATGCGAGGCTTCAAAAGATACAGACTGTGACGTCATTCACACATACCGAGACGTCATTCATAGTTGTTCGGTCACTTTCGTCAAGGAATTAGATTTCTCCACAATGGCCGACGTGGTTATAGCCTTGTCAAGCTTGAGTACGCAATTGTTGGAATCAGGAAATGATAAAGAGTAAGATGAAATATTTTTTAGATCGATACTACAATGGAAAATTTCAATAGTAAATTTTCATTTGAATAATAGATGTCGAAAAACTACTCAAATTACCTGCCCTTGCAAGGGTGGTAACCAAGCTAAAAACAGACACCATAGCCGTTGCTATGCCCTGTCCCACCTGGTTACCCATAACCCACCGCACACCACGTGAGCGCCGGCATCCGGAATAATCATTCGAGACTTCTCAAAAACCCGTAGGAAATTAAGTAGCGGGGATTAACTATGGGAGGGTATTAACTATGAGAATTGGGTAAGTATATTAATCAAATGAAAATTTACTATTGAAATTTTCCATTAAATTACATATTCTTACCCCAATTCTCATAAATGCAGATTGCTCCTAAAGGTGGAGGGAACTTACTTACTTATGTCCCTGAGAGAACCTGTCCTGCAGAAACTAACGAGGGCAAGGAAATGGCCCCATCAAGTTAAGAGCAGGAGATGTCCAGGAGGTAAAAAATCAACGAACACGTCATCAGACCTCCAAAGAGCTGTTGGCAAAACTTCGCATAGGCGAAAAGAACACCACCAGCGAGAGAAGAACCCCAGGCTCTGGACTCCTGAACACCTGTAAAGGAACAGAGGGAGGACTGAACGCCCCCCCCCCCCCCCGCCCCCCCTGTGTTCAATAAGCAACCACTCATAGGACTGTCCTAACAAAGTAGCAACACCTCTTGTGGGTGTCAATTAAGAGAAGACTCTTTCACCTATAGTGTAAAGAGATAAGAACATGAGCTTTTGGCTCTTAGTTCCAACTGACTGAGCGCAAATTAAAAAAGATTTTAAAACTCTAACCAGACAGTTAGAAAATCCAAATCGCCCGGAGCGAGAATCCTCCCGAGAGGAGGGAATTAAACACCAGAGGAGATTGACCAGGTTTCTGATTCAAGGAAATCTGGCCGAAAAACCGTGAAAAAACGGAACTATACTGAAAGGCATAAATTCTGCAAATAGTGCATTGAACGATTTTGCTCTCAAACGAAAATCAGATTGAACCTGTAATTTGTAGTTGACATCTTGAGTGTCGGAGCAAATGTTTCACGCTGTCAGCGTGCGCTTTGCAGTATTGCTGATCCAGCCACAGCTCACTGTGCTAATAAAGACAATGGGCTGAACGGGAGACAATAACGTAAAAAAGATAGTGTATGGCCCTATAAAATGCAACTGGCTGTTTGGCTGTATCAGATATCGCAATCATGCCACGACTTGATGAAGGAGAGAGACAGCAAGCGATTGGGATGCTTACAGCTGGCCAAAGCATTGAACGTGATGAACACTAAACGTTTTCCGAAATCATTGCGCTTGGACTCAGTCACATTTTTTGAAAAATTGTCATTTCATGATGTTCTATTCAAAATCAATAAAGCGAAGGTTTATAAACACTAAAATGGCCAATAAATAAAATATTCAAACATTGAAAACATTCACCACTGAGTTGATTTTTTGTGATTTTTTAAAGTTCAGTTTGCGGAATTTATGCCTCTCGGTATTTAAGTTCCAAGGCTACATCCTCCGGTAAACCCCAACAACGCATGTGCCTCACTGCCCTCACTGTAGGCTCCCATCCAGACAGAGACGCATCCATGAAGCGGTCTAAGTCAGGGGGGGAACAAAGCTAGGGAAAAGGCCCTGAGCGATCCAATTGGATTCCAGCCACCTACTCGCGTGGAGGAACTCACCCTGGAGGAGGACCCTCTTGTCCCAGACCTGTGAGGCTGAGTCCCAAAGAGACTTGAGGAAAGACTAGAGGGCCAGCGTAGCCATCAATTCCGTCTGACCGAAGATCTTCTTCTTCTTCTTCTTCTTCTGCGTTCGTGGGCTGAAACTCCCACGTACACTCGTGTTTTTTGCACGAGTGGAATTTCACGTGTATGACCGGTTTTTTTTACCCCGCCATTTAGGCAGCCATACGCCGTTTTCGGAGGAAGCATGCTGGGTATTTTCGTGTTTCTATAACCCACTGAACTCTGAGATGGATTACAGGATCTTTTTCGTGCGCACTTGGTCTTGTGCTTGCGTGTACACACGGGGATGTTCGGACACCGAGGATAGTCTGCACACAAAGTTGACTGAGAAATAAATCTCTCGCCGAACGTGGGGACGAACTCACGCTGACAGCGGCCAACTGGATACAAATCCAGCGCGCTACCGACTGAGCTACACCCCCGCCCTGACCGAGGATCAAGGCTAAGGACCTCACAGAGGTCTGCTCTCGTGCCAGTCTGGCAGTGATAAGAGCCTAAAGCCTCTCTATTCCCTCCCGTGAAGGACGAACCTTCCAAGAGACAGTGTCGAATGGCATGCCCGGGTAAAAAAAACTGGGATGGAGACAGCTCAGATTTTGCCTGGTTTACTGAGAACGCCAGGCAAAAAGCCTGGTTCAACACCATCTGAAAGTGCAGCTGGCAAGCTGATTGACTCCCATCTCCCCCCTTTCCCTCGTCGCGATATAACCTTCGTGGTTGAAAACGACGTTAAACACCAAATAAAGAAAGAAAGAAAGCTGATTGACTCTGATAAAAGATCAACCAGTCACCGAGGTCGTCCAGAGACGAATAGCTCTCCGTCTGATCAGAACACCGACTGAATGCCCACCATGGTAACAACTCATGGCCAGCAACAGCCTGTAGGGCAGAGCCCTGAACTGAAAAAACCTGGTGACCCCAGCAGAAACGGAGCCACTTCCTGTCTGCAGGACACATAAGGAAGGCTCGTGTGAGAGCACAGAGGAAAATATCAGCCAAAGCTGATACCTCTAGACCATGTCATCCCACCTCCTCCGGAGAGGAGAGGGAGGAGTCACTGAACGAAACACCCACTTTGTGACCGGGACCGCATCAATGCGCTGCTACTTGTCTATGAAGGAAGGGCAAGACTGAGGCTTCTGAGTAGGTTTTATCAAAACCCCGAAAAAAGCCTGTCCCTTGCTTCCTGTAACCGGTGTGAAATCAAACCCCTTGTAAAAGAAGGAGATCACACCTGGTGAAGACAGTGTGGGCATAAAACATCACTGACGAACTCATCTGCTCGGTGATGACCCTAGCCAGAGTTGCCTGCAGCATGGCTACGGCCCTATCCGAGGCATCCTCCCTAAACCAAAACGAGTCCAGGGAGAAAAAGATGGCTCGTAGGAGAGCACAGAGGAGAGTCTCAGCAAAAGCAGATTACTCTAGACCATGCCGTCCCACCTCCTCCAGAGAGGAGAGGGAGGAGTAACATCACAAAACCCCACGTTCCCTGTGGTCTATTTGTGGAGCCAAGAGACTAGTTCCGGCGGAGCAGAAAAACTAGCCCTTGGCAACGAAAATGTCTGGATCAGATCCTGAGACTTGACATTCCAACCTATCTTCTTCCGCACTAAAAGTGAGAACGAAGCAGCCTGAAACCCAGAAGCCAGCCACTGGCTAGCAGAAGGAGGAGCAGGACCATGCGCATGAAGCAGCGGGAAAGGTGTAGGCTGAAGACCACTACCCTGAGGTGCGGGTCAAGCCAAGAGCTGCGACATGTGGTAGGCAATCACCGGAGACTCGGCAAATCGAAACGATTGCGAGTAAGCCCGCGTAAACCCAAAGTCATCCGCGGAAGAGGGAGGAAGAGAGACACCCTGCTCTGAATCAGCCACCCCATCCGTGAAAAAGTAAGCTGCCACAGCAGCCGCTTTTTGCATAGCAAGCCTACAAGCAGTAGGCAGCGCTACACACTCTCCCTCCTCAACCGAGGAGTCCGAATCCCCACCAGCAGTTGTGTCAAAACACAAAGGAGGGGAGACAGCGCACTAAAACTCCTGCTGATAACACCGCCAAGAGTGAGACTGAAAAGCGTGATCAGTCTCTGCCTGCCAACCCAAACCGCCCACCTGACGTGAGGGGGGAGAGGGGTTGGTAGTTGGCACAGCGCCCTGTGCCGAGGAGGGCGAGTGGGGGTACGAGACAAAGCCAAGACCGGCCAGCCGTACCCCACCCTCTGTGCGAGAGAAGCGTCCCAGTGCTGAGAACCAGTCTGCCTGGTTTGAGCCACGCCGCGCCCCGAGTGGGGAGGGGGGTGGTTCGTCACAGCAGTAACCCCTGGAGGGGGGAAAGACTGAATGAGAGACGCAACCGTAAACGGCCGACCCCCACTCGTCCACATGCTGACGTCCTGTAGCCCACCGTTCACCCACCCCGATGGGGGGGTGACAGATGCTGACTGAGGACAATGACTACTGGCAAGGCGATACTGTAGTCCGAGTCCCCACCATCCGTTGTGCCAGAACACAAAGAATGTGAGACTGGAGAGTTAAGAGCATGTTCTGTCTCCGCCTGCCACCGCCACCGCTCACCTACCCCAAGGGGGTAGAGGAGTAGGCAGCCGGCACAGCACCCTGCCGAGAACAAAGGAGAGCCAAGCTCATTGTTCCCCGACCGCTGTGCGAGATACCCTGCCGAGCAAAGGAGAGCCAAGCTCATTGTTCCCCGACCGCTGTGCGAGAGACTGGCCCCAGCCGCCAAAACCGGTCTGACCAGTTTGAACCAACCCGCGACGAGTGCGGGCAGCTAACACAGCCCCCTGCCCCAAATGGGGCAGAGGAGGAGTATGTAACGTAGCCTGGAAAGGCCGTACGTGGCACCCCCGCTGTGCTGACTGGCTTGAGCCACGCCGCGCCCCAGATGGGGAGGGGGGTGGCTCGTCACAGCAGTAAACCCCTGGAGAGACGGGGTGAGAGACGCAACCGTAAACGGCCGACCCCCACCCGTCCACCTGCTGACGTCCAGTAGCCCCACCGCCCACCCACCCCGAGGGGGGGGGGGGGGGGGGGGGGGTGGCGGTTGCCAGGCAAGGACAATAGAGGCATAGACTGAGAAGACAGTCCAACAGCGCCCACCCGATCCCGCCCAGAGGGCGGGAAAAGGTGGGCCGCCGTCACAGCCCCCACCCGATCCTGCCCTGAGGGCGGGAAAGGGTGGGCCACTGACACAGCCCCCTTCCCCCATTGAGGCAGAGTGGGAACCAGCCCAGGCTGTGACTTACCGTGCCCCCCACCCCCCCCTTCCAAACGGTAAGGGGGCTGCATGCCCGACTCAGCTATGCTAAAAGCAAGGAGAGCGGGCAGAGAGCAGGCCCCCTCTCCCAACGGAGAGAGTGCTCGTGAACAACCCAGTACTACCAGAGGCAGAAAGGGCTGAACCGAACTGGCCATTTGCACCAGACCACGATGCGAAGCTGCCAAGGAGTACGATGCCACAGTGGGCGGGCCGATCGTGCCTGAAACAGCTGAGAAATAAACACATATTTCATCGTTAAGTCCCCCGAAAGTGGAAGACACTGACTGGTTCTCCTTAAGAGGAGAGGAGGGCTGGGAAGAAAAAACGAAACCTTATCCGCACGAACAGCTACTACAAAAGCAGTACTACTCGAAGGGTCGACGACCCGCACAGAGGTTTCTAAAAAGGGCTAACAGCCTTATTCACTTCCTGCCTAGCCCTAAGTTACTGCTTGCTATCGGCCATCTTGTAAATGGCCGAAATCGTAGTCCACCAGAAAAGTAAATTTCTGAAGCGGCTGTAAACAAGCAGCTAACAAACAACAATTCAATTAAAAAAAAAGGGCAGGTCTCACCAAAAGAAAGGCGAACAGGTAAAGGCCCCCCCAAGCCCATAACGTCACAAAGACAAGGGCTAGGGAAAGCCAAGTGAGCAGACGAATTCCGCACGTCTGACGTGTGTCGTCGAAAGTCGAGAACGATTATTCCGGATGCCGGCGCTCACGTGGTGCGCGGTGGGTTATGGGTAACCAGGTGGGACAGGGCATAGCAACGGCTATGGCGTCTGTTTTTAGCTTGGTTACCACCCTTGCAAGGGCAGGTAATTTGAGTAGTTTTTCGACATCTAGCATGTCAGAAGTCAATGCATTTATGAGAATTGGGGTAAACATATGTAATTTCAACTAGAATTTTGATATTTTTAATAATCAAACTTGTCAATTGATTATTAAGCTCCTGAAATGCAATCCCATAGTCTGGCCTTCGTCAAAGACTGCTTGACCAAAATTGCAATAAATTTGATCAAATAATGAGGACGTGACAGTTCTCAACTTTCACAAACAGCTAGATATGACATCATCAAAGACATTTATCGAAAAAAGAAAAAAACTATGTCTGGGGATATCATTTGCAGGAACTCTCATGTAAAGTTTCATGAAGATCGGTTCAGTAGATTCCTCGGAATTGCTCTACACACACACACACACACACACAAACACCACACCCTCGTCCCGATTCCCCATCTATGTTTAAACATTTAGTCCAAACTTGACTAAATGTAAAAAAGCATAAAAGCAGTTACTGTACTTCAATATAACAACTGACAATGCAAAATACTAGTCATAGACACATAAATCATGTCACATTTCATGTGAAAGAGTCATCTGTATGCAAGTAATGTGTTTGTGGTTTGGACACATCTATACTCTGGCATTAACCCCTTCACTGCCCACCCCGTATGTAATACGTGGTCATTTTCGGTTTGTCCTACGCCCATAACCGTATCTCATACGTGGGATTTGTGTCAACAACATTTCAGGACATTTCTGAAAACTAAATGGGAGGTAACCACTGTCCAAGTACTTGTAGGGGTTCTAAACACATTTCTTTCCCATAGACCGTTCGGATAATGCTGTTATACTGTGGCAGTGAAGGGGTTAAAACAAAGGTCTGGTCTGCAGAACTTTGGGGGCTGGCTAACCAGGCTCACTGAAAACATTAACGCCTGTTGACAGGCTTGAAATACACACACAAACCCAGATGGACACACCAGGGTGCTAATATCCTTCTTATAAAAAGGTGAGATAGTGCCCCGTGACACGGCGATCTGTAGGACATTCTTCCTGTTTGCAAGCGTCCTTTGAAAGCAAACTCTTGAGATCATGGGGCGAAGACATGCTGCACATTCCACTTCTTCTGGGACGTTGTCTGAATGCCATCCATTGCCAGTCATTCATGCTTGGCAGCTGTGAAAGCTTCATCCCACAGGCTGCAGTTCATTCCCCAGGTGTTGGGACAGCCATTGAAGTGATGTGGAGGAGCTTGCCTGTGGGTCTGCCTGTTGAGGAGTCAGGGCTTGGTGCTAGGTCTAATGGGGGTGACTGCTTGGTGCAGCTTGGTCACCACGCCGTGCAGCAACTGCTGCAGACTCTCATCTTCACACTCCACGTCCTGAAATAACAAGAAAAGCAAATGCTTACACTCGACTCGCCTTCGTTACCCCCGCCCCTCCCTGAACAACCTTACCCCACCCTTTTAAGACCCCCAACCCCATCCTGAGCTCAGGTAAAATGAGTTCCTTCCCTTCGGGTCTCATTTATCCCTGACAGGATGCCTTTGTTTTCTCCCTCTGGAGAAGAAATCGATTTTTTTTAAAAACATATTTAGAGCTTTTCGTAATGTGTTATTGATATAAGCAGATTCGCGATCGTCGATAATGATTTTTTAGGGTGTTGTGTAATTTTTAAATTACAAAGGGATTGTTATGTAAGACAGTTTTAAGCGAGCTATCTTTCGCGGATGTATTTACTGTGCAAACAACTCTAAATATGGCAAAAGTGTCAGGTGATAATCAACTTTGTCACATGATCATAACAAAATGGCTACGGAGCAGACACCGGTTAAAAGTAGATGTGTCCTTTGTGACAATGAAAAGACCGAGTTCAGCCATAATTATACGATTGTAGGCAAAGTTGGGTGGAAAAACGAACAGCTTGGTGAAATGGTTGAGTCTCTCAGTAGAGAATCTGTTCGTCGAGAGATGAAAGAATCGGCCATTCTGCAATCACTTTCGTCTTTGCTCAGAAACATTGGAGGAAAAATATGGGAGATAACTCTGTAGTCTTGTTTAGATAGATTTCGGCTTTTAGCTCCTTTACTCCGCGTAGTAATGACCCATCCTGTCAGAGAGACTGAGCGAGAGCGTAGACCGATGATTATCAGAATGCCCCAACCTCCGATAAGACATTTTCAAGACCATGTTTTCTAAGATATTCTGTTCATAACCTCTGTAAGTTTACCCCCATTTTAAGACCTTTTATTTTGTAAGGGTTTTGTAGGTCTTAAAAGTAGGATTTCCCTTCCTATGACCCTGGCCGGCGGGCACCCCCCCCCCCCCCCCCCAACAAAAAAAATGCTGTTCCAGCTTCATAAAATGTTGTTCAAGAGATCTCCTTATGTGACCTGTATCAATCTATTTAGTTATTCAACCCTAAGAATAGTTCACATATTCAAACCTGCAGAACTCCCAACCTCCTTTTCACCACCATCACTAAATCAAAAATTGTAGAAATAAATTTTCCTTTGATTAATATACTTACCAACTCACATATAGCAATTTACCTCAGTTTAGTGCTAGGACGCTTGTATGCATCACCTTGGTAACAAGGGAAGCAACCCTAAAAAAAGAACGGCCTTGACCCTTTAGAAGGGCCACGTGACCGGGGCCACTTCCCGTGTGCGTGCGCATAAAGCGCCGCCATGTTATCATTCCCCTTGCAGCAATTTAAAAATCGCCTTTCTTTTTTCTATATATACTGTTCAAAAAAAGAAACGCATAGCTTGTAATATTAAATTGGAGGCTTTTGCTCCCAAAATAACAGAAAATCATAAAGTGTTTACGATAATGACCCCGCTGTGACCCCAAAATGTGACAGGCGTAAACCAAACTAGGGTCATGTTGGCAGATTATCAAATCCTTTAAGCGTTCAAAATTTCAACGCTCTAGCTTCAAAAACGCTTGAAATAACATCAATGTTAGGTTAATTTGAATTGAACATGACCCCCTGTGACCCCAAAACTTGATAAGGGTCAATCAAACTTAGATCAAGTCAGCAGATTGTCAAACCCTAGAAGTGTGCAAGGATTCAAAGCTCTAGCTTCAAAACTATTCGAGATAACCACAACGTTAAGTTTTTATGAAACAAACATGACACCGCTGTGACCCCAAAATTTGATGAGGGTCAACCAAACTGGGGTCACTTCGTGAGATCATCAAACCCTAAAAGTGTGCAAAGTTTCAGAGGTCTAGCTTGAAAAACATCCGAGATAACCTCAATGTAAAGTTTTTGTCTTTTTGTCCACAGACGGACGGCCGGACGGCCAGCTAGACGGACACATATGAATTGTAATACTAATTACTCAGGTGAGTCAAAAATAGCACTCTTGGCACAATCAGACATGCGCCCCGGCAAACAGAAAAGGATGGTACTTCCGTTTGTGTGGTTGTGTGTGTGTGTGCGACACAAGAAAGGGTATAGAAAGCCACGCACCAAGGTGTCAAGGTTGATCACTGCCTGCCTGTCATCCATCCTGACCACCAGACGATCTCGCTGGAACAGCTTGTCGGTGCACTGGGAGCCAAACATCTCTTGCAGAGTTTCCAGCAAACACTCATGGAAGTGAGCTTTATCCACACTCAGTACTGATGGAATGTCTGCAAATACACATTCATTGCATTTTCGGATGCCTGACTGTATTCATCGCACAGTCCATTTTCGGTCTTGCGAAAGTAACAATTGAATGTGTTTTAGTAAAGTACATGTACTAACAAAACCTTAGGCAGAGTACAAAACATGCCTCACAGAAAGAGGCTTGATATGGTTAGAAGTAATTTTTTATCTTAAAGCCCCAGTATGTCTAAAATGGTTTACAGAACGATTTAAATCTTCTCATGAAAAAAGCAGTTCTAACCTTATCGAACACACTTGCAATAGCATTAAATGACACAGTTCGTTTGAATGGCTGTTTAGCTCGCGTAAACCACACACCTATTTTCGTGGTTTATCTAACCCCTGAGCCATCATGAACCCGTGTAATCCACTTTCCTTTTTTTTCACAATTTATTAGTCAGTTTGTGATTTCAATGCGACTTGCTGTATGCAATAGCACAATATTGTGTACCTAAAACGCAACAAACGGCTACGAGTCGCACGAACTGAGTGGTGGCGGTTTACCGTTCAAAGAAATCAAAAATTTTAGTAATAAATTTTTATTTGATTAATATACTTACCCAACTCACATATATAGCAATTTACTTCAGTTTAGTGCTAGAACGCTGTACTACGCATCACCTTGGTAACAAGGGAGGCAACTCTAAAAAAAGAACGACCCTGACCTATAAACAGGACATAGGCTAGACCGAGGCTGCCTTCCTACTTGCGTGCGCATACACTGCGTGGCCATATTGAAATTGAATCATTCTCACTGAAGCGGATAAACCCCTTCTTTTTTTGAGAAAATCTTAATAGCGGGGTAGGAGGGAGGGAATTAACGATGTGAGTTAGGTAAGTATATTAATCAATGAAAATTTATTACTAAAATTTTCAATTAAATTACATATCTTATCCCAACTCACATATAGCAGATTGCTAATGCAGGTGGTGGGATGCTCACTCTATGAGCTAGGCAATAATTTGCCCTGCTGCTACCATTGCTGGTAGCGCATTGGAACTGTCGCGCAGGTAGAGGTTGATAAAGACGTCCTCCGATCGCCAGTAGGCGGAGTCAAGGACTTCAGATAATCTTCCCGATTTTAGCACCTTCTTCTTCTTCTGCGTTCGTGGGCTGAAACTCCCACGTACACTCGTGTTTTTTTGCACGAGTGGAATTTTACGTGTATGACCGTTTTTTACCCCGCCATTTAGGCAGCCATACGCCGTTTTCGGAGGAAGCATGCTGGGTATTTTCGTGTTGCTATAATCCACCGAACTCTGACAGGATCTTTTTCGTGCGCACTTGGTCTTGTGCTTGCGTGTACACACGGGGGTGTTCGGACACCGAGGAGAGTCTGCACACAAAGTTGACTCTGAGAAATAAATCTCTCGCCGAACGTGGGGACGAACTCACGCTGACAGCGGCCAACTGGATACAAATCCAGCGCGCTACCGACTGAGCTACATCCCCGCCCGATTTTAGCACCAACTTAGATATGTCCTTATCTACCTTCGTGTTCAAAGACGATAAGAGTAGCTTTTGCTTGTGATCTTAAACCCCTTGTGTGAGACAGGAAAGAGCATAGTGATCTAACTGGTCAGATTCATAAGACTGGGTCGCCTGCGGTGAGAATCCTATAAAGAGGAAGAACTTAGACCATCAGAGATGGTTGTCCTGGCTTCTGATTCTTGGCTAAGAAGTCTGGCCGGAAACGGAGTGAGATAGAATAATAATAATAATAAAACATTCTTTTATAGCGCTGTTCACGGCCGAATGGCAATCTCATGGTGCTTTACATTAGACATTAAAATTTAACATTTTACATAAAAAGTTCTCTCGTAAGAAATAACATACAAGCATTAAAAACATTTCATAGACAACGACCACTTATAGTTATATAAAATAATCTAGAAAAATTGTTTTTAAAAAGATGAAAAAACCCAAAACACATAAAAAGTCTGACAATAAAACAGAACTCACATAAAAGCGTACAGATCTAAAACAGAACGAAGATGTAACATAGACTGTGGGGCAACAAATTAAACAACTAACAACTAGTCAACAAGCAAACTTATCATTCAGCACATTCACTCACAAGTCACATTACACCACAGACAGCTTCAATGTCCTAATTACTTTGTTCATTTTAGTAAAAGGCAGATTTGTACAGGTGAGTCTTCAGTTTAATCTTAAATGATGGTAGTGAAGGAGACTGGTAGGGGAAGTGAGTTCTAGAGTGTAGGGACTTGATATCTGAATGATCTTTGTCCAGCTGATTTTAGTTCAGCTCTAGGGACTGTGAGGAGCAGCTGGGATGAGGACCTCAGGGACCTAGTTGGAGAGTACTTTGTCAGTTTTGATGACAAGTAAGGAGGGAGGGTGCCATGAAAGTAGTTGAAAGCGAGAGTGCCCAGCTTGTACTGTATTCTCTGTTGCACTGGAAGCCAGTGAAGATGATTCAGCAGTGGCGTAGCATGATCCCTGCGCTTCTTTCTGAGGATTACCTTAGCTGCACTGTTCTGAACTCGTTGAATGCTAGATAGTTGATCAGATGAAATGCCAGCCAAGAGAGAATTGAAGTAGTCAATGCGAGGTGTAACACGTGCACAGACGAGCTGTTTGGCAGCCTTCTTGGTCAAAAAACGCCTGATCTTGGCTACTCTGCGAATCTTCAGGTAGGATGTACTGCAAATGTGACTCACTATCGTTGTTCAGTTTCAGTTTGTTGCACAGCATCCAATCTTTTACTTTCTCTACACACTGCTCAAGCTTGTCTGTGAGAATACTGTCTTTTTCTGGTATTTCAGAACCTCTGAGCTGCGTATCGTCAGCAAACTTGTGGTAATCACAGCTTTGTTCTTTCATGATGCTTGACATTGGTTGAGTGTATAGACTAACAAAACAGGCCCCAACACTGATCCTTGTGGAACACCGTACTGAAGGAGCGCAGGCTTTGATTTCCTGCCGTCAATGACAACTGACTGGAATCTGTCTTCCATGTATGAATCAAACCATTTCAATGCAGTTGCAGTGATTCCAAAAGTATCCTCTAATCTTTTCAGCAGAATCTTGTGGTCAATTGTATCGAAAGCAGCTGACAAATCCAGTAAGGAAAGGACTGACACTTTACCGTTGTCTGCATCATCAAGCAAATCACTGGTGACATCCACAGAGATATAGAATAGAGCCACCAAGTGCTATTCTGGCAGCGGAAACCATTGCAGCAACGACCAGCTGCCTGGCCGCCATTTCGCTGTGCCCATCCCACAGCCTGGCCAGTGTACATTCCAGTGGTTTTGTAGCACTCTGGGCATCTTATCTCTGTTGGTTGATAAGAATCAGCTGGAATTATGTTTTTGTGTATTTGTGTAATGAAGAAACTATTCAGAAAATATGTAACGGTCTGCTTGTGGGGGTATCTGGTGGATGGAAGGGGGAGAAATAATATATCTTACCGCATACTAAATGTAAACTATGTACGCGTTGCTTCATAAGTTACGAAGATAAAACAAAACGGGCTCTCACACACACACACAAACACACGAACACAAACACACACAGTGACACACACACACACTCACACACTCACTGACACACACACACACACACACACACACACACACACACACACACACACTCACACACTCACACACTCACTGACACACTGACACACACATGCCCTTTATACACACACACACATAATGCTCATCTCAGGCAACAGTTATTACCGAATACTTCCACCAGCAGTGATGAAATAAGAGTCAGTTCTCTGTTTACTGACAGCGACATCCAAAGGCAATTGGCAAAATATGTGTACGATTGTTTTCAGCTACTCAGATGCAATGCGTCTTCCGACTGTCCTCAATAACTTATGCTCATCTTCAGGTCCTCTTTGTTCACCCTGTTCCACTTGGTTTTGTATTACATGTATGTTATGTTATATTCGAAAATTTTTAATTAAATTTTCATTTGATTAATATACTTACCCGAATCACATGATTAGCATTGACACACTTCGAGATGCCTAGGTCTGATAAAAGCTACCCGTCTAGGTATAAGGGAAGCAACCCCAACTAAAAAAGTGACAGCACCATGGTACTTGCCACACTAGGTTGCCTCCCCTTAGGGTGAGCTACGTCACCATTGGTGCCTACCACGTGATAACCAATCAATCGACTTATAGAATACTAAGAAACTATAAAGCGGGGCAGGCGGGAGGGAATTACCCTAATTAAAAATTTTCGATTAAATTACATATTCTTACTCCGAATCACATGATTAGCAGATAACTCCAACAAGGTGGTGGGTAAGATCAAAAAAGTTCAAACTCACTCTTAAGTTCTGGAGAGACATCCTCCAGCTGCCACCAAGGCAGTAATGGACCGAGATCCATCCTGACAGACGGCAGCAATGTCTCCCTACGAAAACTGATAAAGACAAAATCCGAGCGCCAGTAAGCTGTGCGCAGGACATCATCCAACCTCCTTGACCGTAAAACGGCCAAGGAGGAGGCCCAGGCCCTGGAAAATGAGCTCGGGCCGAGCCGAGGGGAAAGATAGCAGATAGCTACGACAAGGCGGAGGGAAAGAAAATCCCTTGCCAAAAACTGGCCCACTGCCAAAAGTCAGGAAAGGACCCCGTGAGAAAGAAACATCTAACTCACTCCAAAACCCTTGCCAGGAACTGGCCCACTGCCAAATGACAGAAAAAGGACCGAGAACCATCCTGATTGACAGCCGCGATGTCTCTCAGGCAAAAAATGCGAAAGACAACATCAGAGAGCCAGTAAGCTATGCCCAGCACTTCTTCCAATCTCCTGAACCGTAAAACAGTCCAGAAAAAGACCCAAGCCTTGAATAAACCCGAGCCGAGTAGAGGGAAAGACAAGCTGACCCCCCCCCCCCCCCCCCCCTTTCTATTGGAAGGAAATGCTAATGGCCTGGAAATGATCCGTGCGTAAGGTTGACGCTCAGCCCTGAAAAGGACCAACCCTCACGGTGACCGTAAGGCAACCATGCCCAAGTATGAACCCTTGGGATGGAGTAAGGCCCGAAAGGCCTTTGGGATAACAGTCAGCTCCAGAAGAGTGACCAATCTCCGAAAAAGAGAAAGAGAGAGACACCTGAGTACCAGGTACCAGAGTCCAACTCAATGAGAAAATCTCAAAAGGAGACGGTCACCAGTCGTCCTCTGACAGTCCCTGCGAAAGCAGAGAGAGGGGTAAAAAGAGGAAGCAGCGACCTATGATAGTGCGTAAGCACCGGAAATGCGGAAACCGCAGTGGCCAAAGCTTGATGTGACCGGTGACCCTAAACAAAATGACGAAAAGTCAGAGTGTTCGCAGAGCAGTCTGCTTGTAGGTAATTGAATGAAAATCAAAAACCTAAACCAGAAAACAAGACTGGAAAGGAAAAACGGAAAACCGTGAAACCAACCAGCCAAAAGACTCCCTGAACAAGAGTTCTCAGGGAAAAGGGCCCGAAGTAAAATTCGCGGCAGACCAAACCCAGAAAAATTCCTGAGTTTAGCTGAAAAGCCAAACGCGTCTGATTACCTCAAAACTGAGAGTCAGACACGGAGAACAACAGGCAAACGTCAGAAATAGTTGCATGTGGAAGAAGGGTGACCGTAACAGGCAACCCAACCCGCCGGAAGTCGACCCGACTTGCCTCATGCCAGGATGAGGGAGAAGAGGAAGAGGCAAATTCTAAAGACACGGAGACCGTAGTCGCCCATGCCAGGCAAGAGACTATTACACAGGCTAAGGCTGAGAGCCAAGACGCCCGTAGGCCGGCCATAAAAGATGCTGGACTAAAAGCCCGCACCAAGAGAACCGGAACATTAACTAGACCTCTGCCGAAAGGAGAGGAGTAGCCAAAAAAGCTGAGAAAGGTGATAGGCCACAAGAATGACTCCTCACCGTGCAGTGCCAAAAAACAATGCACCCTCAGAAAAATCTGAATGTTACTTCCGAGGCCAACTCAAGCAAACTTTAAGTTTGGACGAAACACCAGAACTCGTCCGATCGCTAGAGAAAGACAGAGTCAGACTCGGCGAAAGACAAACTAGGACCAAGACCATAAGAGAAAGCAACAACCACCACCGCCAACGGATGGAATGGCTGTTGCACCAGCCGAGGCTAAAAAACCCGGATGCCCTAAGGCCGGCTGTTGTTCCAAAAAACACAGACTATAACGTATGTGAAAGAAAGAACCTCTCCGATCCACCTGAGCTGCGGACTTAGCCTGAAAGGGCTGAGTCTGCCAAAAGAAGAGACCTGAAGGTCCCTACAAGTCTCTAACTCCTACCTCCTGGCCTCCAAGGCCAGGAGGCCGAAGAGAGACCCATCCCCCAAGGGTGAAGAACTAAGGGTGTCTCTCGTTCATGAAACAAGGAATGGACGAGGAACAAGTCCCGTCTGTACATGACCGCATGGACCTTGTGCAGAGAGGAAGACCTCCTCCGTTCTAAATTCACCCTAGCAAAGGTGGAGAAAGCATCCCCTGCGTCCTGCTCTTTACTGAGTGTAAAGGGCGCCAAGGACTCCGTAAAGGAGTGTCTCCGAAATGGAAGCAAGTTCCAAAGTCTGCCCACTTCCTCCGAGGGGAAGAGAGTCTGCTCAGAGAGCAGGAGACTCGAACGTTCCCCAAATAAGAAGTTCCGGTGTGACCTGCAAAGGTGCACGCGAAAGGGCAAAAGACGACAGCAAATTCCGGGACGTCTTGGGCAAAGGCAACTTCCTCTAAGCCGCTAATGTGCCGAAATAAGAAGCCTGCGCAGAAGAGGCAAACCAGACCCGCGCCAGTTCCATGGCTGGCCGTGAGGACAGCAAAGAAACCGGAACTAGAGGCAGCCGCTGCCAGAAGACAAGGGTTTGGCAAAGATGGGAGAGAGTTGAAAGGCCACCAAAGGCGACACCCTAAAACAGAAGTAGCCCTCCCTCTCTCTCGCCGACTGGGAACCAGTCCTCATCAAAAAAGCATCTGCAGAAGCAGTTTCGAAGAATAAACCCCTTCCGGACAAAATCTGGAAGAGACTTCAGCCGCCGCTTCAAGAGCCACCTTGAAGCGGGAAGACAACCCCTAGAGCGTCTGCTAACCAACAACCGACCGAGAGTCCGACGTGGAAAGCGAAGGGGCTGGCTCAAAGCCATAAGAGCCCGAGAAAGGACGCTGAGCGGGGGAGGCCGGAGCCTGAAGCCCCTTTCCTGCCGGTAAACGACCCAACCCCACCACCTGACTAAGAGGAGGATGGGAGGCATCGAAAACCGAAGGCCAGGGAGTGAGGAGATCAGCCGAACCCACCACCAAAGTGTGTGGCAGCTGCTGGCTCACCTGAGGTCGGAGGCCCGTATGCCCGAAGGGCAAACCGTGTCCAACGTTCCCTGACGATCCAGAGGAAGCGGCAGGAAATGAACCGGAAAATCCGTGCAGAGTCGGAAGTGCAGCTGAAACAGCGGCGCTATGCCAGATCTGTTGCTGCACAGAGTGAGGGCTGAAGCCCGGAAACCCGTAGATATGACCTTGAGTCAAACCGAAAGTGACAGTAGCCTGTGCACTCGAGGAATGACCTGTATGACCTTCAGTCAAACCGGAAGTGACAGTAGCTTGTGCACTCGAGGAATGACCTGTATGACCTTGAGTCACCGGAACTGACAGTAGCCTGTGCACTCGAGGAATGACCTGTATGACCTTGATTCAAACCGGAAGTGACAGTAGCCTGTGCACCCGAGGAATGACCTGTATGACCTTCAGTCGAACCGGAAGTGACAGTAGCCTGTGCACTCGAGGAATGACCTGTATGACCTCGAGTCAAACCAGAAGTGACAGTAGCCTGTGCACTCGAGGAATGACCTGTATGACCTTGATTCAAACCGGAAGTGACAGTAGCCTGTGCACCCGAGGAATGACCTGTATGACCTTCAGTCAAACCGGAAGTGACAGTAGCCTGTGCACTCGAGGAATGACCTGTATGACCTTGAGTCAAACCGGAAGTGACAGTAGCCTGTGCACTCAAGGAATGACCTGTATGACCTTGAGTCAAACACCTTTTACTTCCGGCCGAAGCCGGAAGCAGCTGCCGCGGACGACTGCTGACGTAAGTCGAAGCTCGAACCGGACGTGACAGTAGTCTGTGCACTAGCCGGTGAACCTCTTACTTCCGGCCAAAGCTGGAAGCAGCTGTCGCGGACGACTGCTGACGTAAGTCGAAGCTCGACCGGACGTGACAGTAGCCTGTGCACTAGCCGGTGAACCTCTGCTTCCGGGAACCGGAAGAGCAGCTGCCGTAAACGGCTGCTGCAGACACCAACCTTGCTGTGACCGGATCCCCGGAGGGACATGCACTGTTGCGCTACCGCAAGTGGAAGGCAACAAATGCCGGCCAGGAAGAGAAGAAGAAGGTCCCCACAGGGACAGTCCTGAATCGTCACGGCGGCCAGCGGCCTGGTCAAGAGAAGACCCAGAGTCTGAAAGCACAGGCATCAAAAAGACGCCAAGGAGAGTACATCCCCTAAACCCCAGGCGAGGGGCAGAGCTGCGACGATGTCCACCCGCGGCATAGCCTCATGAACGAGGGTACCTATCTCTGGAAATAAAAAAGAGATAAGAGTAGGCCCCAGAGCACTAGACTCTGAAGCCGAAACAGTCGTCAAAAAATACCGTGAAACTACCTCCGCTGCCGATGCTAAAGCATGGGTAAGCTTGGATGGTAGCCGGAAATTGGTGTCTTCTTCCTGAGCGGAAGCACCGTAATCCGAACCGTAGTCCTGGTGAAGCATTAACCGGAAGACGCCCGCATTGGGGAGCTTGTATGGTAACCAGAAGTTGGTGTCTTCTTCTTCTTGAGCGGAAGCACCAAAATCCGAACCATAGTAAAAGTGGCACTGTGTCAGTATGATTGCCAGATTGCAGTCGACCGACTCTGGCCATTTCGTAGGCAACCGAGGGAGATTCACGGAAACGAAACGACCGTGTTTCCTCCATAGCTGAGCGGAAGTCGCCCAAGGCCGAAGGTGGTGGGACGGACAAGCTTGCCGAAGCGACCACCCCTTCCTCAAAATACCTTGAAGCAACTTCCGCTGCTAATGCCAAAGCATAAGGTAGCTTGGATGGTAATCGAAAGTTGGTGTCTTCTTCTTGAGCGGAAGCACCGAACTCCGAACCATAGTCCTGCACGTTAGTGCATTCCGGAAATCCGCTACCACACTGACTGTTATAGTCTGGTGAAGAGTTAACCGGAAGGGAAGACACCCGCGGGATTCCAGACCTGTGTGATGCCTCCCTAAGGACTGCTTCAGGGCGGAAGTGGGGAACGCTGTGCCACACCTGCCTCGTTCTCGGAGGTGGTGGGCGGTAGCGAATCTCCCCTTTGGTCAAAGACCAAACGCGCATTTGGGTCCCTACCCTGCACCATCCGCCCGCGCTCGCGGAATGAAGTAGCCAGGGCATCGGAACTTTCTCTCTCTGCCCGGCAATCGGGTGGAGGTACTCTCTCCAAATGACGCACTCCACTTTGGCCGGAGAACCCGGTTACTAGTGAAGTATAAATACCTTGTGAATGGTAGGAACGACCAGAAGAAGAGGCACGGGGTTGACGAGGAAAACCACCGTCACCATCAACTTGCGAGAGAGTCTCTGACTCCAGCCGGAAAAGTGAGAAACTCAGTCCGAGTGGAAGAGAGGTCCGCTGAAAGCTAATTAATCTGCGCATACAAAGAGAGAAGCAAAGCTGAAACGTCAAGTGTGTCGCTAGCTGCGCTAGTAGTAGCAGACACCTTCTCCTAAGACAGAGAAGGCATGGCGGGTGACTTTGGCAAATCAATTACAACGTCAAAAGATTTCCTAGAAGAAAGTTCCGAAACCTTAACAACCGCCTGACTGGAAGAACCTTTTGCTTTCCTAGGAGGTTTCTTAGAACCTGCTTAAAACCGGCCTTCTTTTTGCCACTGTTCGACAAGACAGCAGTTAGTCTATAAACATTTTATGTAAACGAGACCAACTGTGGCAAACCAACATTAACAGAAAAAGTTTGGAAAGAGCTCACCCAAAACACAGAATGTGAGCAGAAGAACGTGAAGACGAAAACCAAGGTGAAGTCTGTCTAAAGCTAGAAGCAGACAGAAAGCTGAAAAGCCTGAGCGTAGCTGAAAACGCGTCCACGGCATGCGGTCGCTGGAAGTGGAATGATTCAATATGGCCGCGCAGTGTATGCGCACGCAAGTAGGAAGGCAGCCTCGGTCTGGCCTATGTCAGGGTCGTTCTTTTTTTAGAGTTGCCTCCCTTGTTACCAAGGTGATGCGTAGTACAGCAATCTAGCACTAAATTGAAGTAAATTGCTATAATTATGTGAGTTGGGATAAGATATGTAATTTAATCTGGCGATATGCAGAACATTCGTCTGCTACAAGAGCCACGTTTTGCGGGACACATTTCCGGGGTACAGTAAAACCTGCGAGCAAAGGACGCTCTTGGGGAGCCTTGCCACTGTCCTTTGTAGCAAGGTGTCCTTTCTTATGAATATGAATGCGCCAACATGTTTTTGGAAAAAAAAACCACCAACAGTCACTGATTCTTTTTTGCCACAGTGATTATTAAAACTCACAGTTTTGAAGCCCTCAAGTTTTTTTGTTTGTGTTTTTTTGTTCAAAGAAAAGGAGAGAGAGAGAGAGAGAGAGAGAGAGAGAGAGAGAGAGAGAGAGAGAGAGAGAGAGAGAGAGAGAGAGAGAGAGAGAGAGAGAGAGAGGTGCAATCGGTTTCTTTTCTGAAGCAATGGGCCATTCACTGTAAGATTCTTTGATCGAGCTGTTGAAAACCACTCGAAGAGTTCTTCGTTCAACTCATCATAGGTTGTTTTTCTTCTCTTAACACATTTTGCCGTCGATCTGGCACCGGATTCCCACTGACTGAGAATTTGTGTTCGATCAGCTTTTATGTTGGAAATTTGAGTTTTTCCGCAATTCAGCTCATCAGCAACTTTTCGAACAGTCTTTATGACATCGACTCTCTCTTCTAAAGTCACAATTTTTCGTTTTGGCATGATGAGACGAAGACGAAGGATGAGACGAAGATGCATCACAGTACAGAAAGTAGAAACCCGAAATGTTTGTGAGTTCACGGCATCGACCAATGAGCGTGCACCATACAAAAATCAACTTCTTTCAAGTGCTCTCATTGGCTTACAAAATAAGCTTCTCGCGCGTTCACATCGCCAGCGAGATTGTATTTGCAGAACCAAGATGGCGGACCAGCGTCTGCTAAAAGCTGTCTGCTTCAAAGGTTTGTCCGTTGTTGACAAGTAACGAACCCAATCGGGACCAAAAAAGGGTGTCCGCGTCCGCGCCTTTGAGGTGTTCGCTCTTTTAAGGTGTTTTTGAGAGTAAAATACATCCGTCCTCACTTGAATTGTCCGTTATGCTAAGGTGTCCGCCGAAATAAGGGTCCGCTAGATGCAGGACTTGCAGGTTTTACTGTATCTTTTTTTTAACTTTCAAAACTTCGAGTTATACTGATCTTGTCTTGATAAAAAAAGAATTCTTTTTTGATTTAAGAACGTTTGTGTAAGAAGCTGTCAATTTTATATTTAGATTTTAAAAGTTAGGTCTAGCACCAAAACGCGCCGCCCGATTGTCTGATCAGACAATCCGGCTCGCCACGCAAAAATAAATTCTTTGAAAATTGCTCGCTCTTTACGTAGGGCACCTAGGATGTTCTCAAGCAGTGAGTGTTCAAACGAAAGGGTGTTTGTACTGTGTGTAAAAAAGCCTGACAGTGTCTGTGATGGTTTACGGGAGGCTTACTGTGCCTTTAAGGTACAGTCCTTTTTGTTTAGGCCTATCATCTCAGATTTACCAGGCTTTTGCATGGGATAAGACCATCCCTGCACTTGAACATATACCTCAAATCAACATTCTGACAGCTTCCTGTGCAGAGTAGGGATTTCTTTTGACGAATTAATTTTTCAGATCGCCACAACTCTGTTAAGAAATTAATTATAAAAATATTCCCACTATGCACAGAAAGCACCAAGGCTACTGATTTTTGTGGATGTGTCCAAATGGGGGGATGGTCAGATCGCATGTAAAAGCCTGGCAAAATCTGGGAGGGTGAGCCAATTTGTTTACATGAGGATTGAGTAGAGGTGGCACAGAACTTTTTCTTTTTTAAAAGGCTTCAGTTTTATTTTCAAGAAAAGATCATTGCTAACAAAATTTATAAAGCTCTTTGGGGGTAATATTAGTCCCCAAGAACAACAAAGATGGAATTGTAAAATATGTTTCATTTCAATCTGAACAGATCCCGCACCACCTGATGATAGAGAAATGTCTTCATGTTTATGATTTTTGTGTGTTCCAAATGGGAATATAGACACACAGAATTTTTTTTTAAAAGGCAGCTTTTCAAACTTTGAGAGAATTTTTAAAATCACTCCTCTGTTATTCATAGAAAGGAGGTAAACTAACACTGTATTTCTCTGGGATGGCAGTCTGCTGTTTAAAAACGATTCTGAGAAAACTGTCTTAAGTTTTGTCAGTGATGTCAATCAAATGTTATAAATCTTTTAAAATCAGCACTTTGATCGCTTCTTTCTCTTTTCCTTTACCATATCATACTCTCTTTTGCTTCACTTTTATTTCCTTTTCCACTAAAGTTAGAAAAAGGGTGTAGTTCGAAGCACACGAATAAAAAAAGAAAAAAAGGTTAGTTTATGGAACGTTTGATTGTAGACACAATGAAACGTTCACGAGTACGTCAATCTTTGCAGTGGACAAACATAAAGTAATTATGAGATAAATGAAAAAAACGTATCTGAGTAGGCATTGATTTCAACCTCGAGATGGCAATCAGCAAAAGAAATCTATCTGTTTCAGATCAGTGCCGGCAAGGCCAATGTTTACAAAAAATAAACAAGGTTTGATCATTGTTCACTTACTTTTCTGCGGCATAGGGTCTCGTTCTGCTCTCAGGATGACGGTCACCACAGAATCTGCATACATGTCAGTCACTGGGTTGGACACCCACTGGAGAACAAACGTTTCCTTATTAACCCTTTCACTGCCTGTCAACTGACTTCCTCGCTAATTTGTTTTTATGGGCAACAACCCGTTCAGTAAACAAAGAAGAAAAATTACACACAAAAAACTAATGTGTGCATGTGTATTCATTTGTACATCAAGGGGACATTGTAAGTTGTCAATTCAAGTAAATACAAGCCATGCTCAATACTCGACTGGCAAATAACTACCAACATAACTGGAGGGGTTGTGATGATATTATCGACAAAGCATGTCTGTGTGTTTGTGTGTCTGTGAGTCACCTATTTTCATGTCTTTGTGCCCAGATTCGATTGTACTTTTGTGTGTTCAATGGATCCAATGAATCATGCATGTCCCTTTTGTCAATAGCCGTTGAGAAAGTTTTACCTCTACAAGAACCATGCGAGGCTGCACAGTGACGGTGACAGAGCCAAAGACTTGCAGAACAACATTTCCACCAACGCTGCTTTGCGTGACGTCCCCAGCCAGTTGCGACAGGTAGAAAGTCAGCAACTGCACGGTGCCAGAGTAGGCCATACTCAGTCGCTGGGTCACCGTGCTCATGGCAAGATCAGTGTAACCTGAGGAAAATGAACAAGGTGTGTCAAGCTGTGCTCATGGCTATATCGAGACAGATACAAACTTATTTCCTACAGGTTTGGTCATTAAAATTCTCAACATTTCAATTAAAATTACAATTTTAGTAATCGACCCAAAAATGATTTCATCTTATTACATTTAGTCAAGTTTTGATTAAATGTTTTAACATAGACGGGAAATTGAGACGAGGGTGGTGGTGTGGTGGTGTATGTGTGTCTGTGTGTGTAGAGCGATTCAGAGAAAACTACTTGACCAATTTTCATGAAACTTCACGGAACTGTCATGCCCTCATTTTTTGACCAAATTGATTGACATTTTGGCCAAGCAATCTTCAACAAAGGCAGGATTTAGGTATTGCATTTCAGCTCGGAGGGTTAACAATTAATTAATGAGTTTGGTCATTAAAAATCAGAAAATCTTAATTAAGTTTTTTTTTTTTAAATCGGTCTTAAAATAATGTTGTCTTATTCTGCATTATTTCCTGATTCAAAAAACATATAAATATGTTATATTCGGATTATAAAAAAGCTCAGAAAATTAAAAATATGAAAATTATAATTTCAGAAATCGATTTAAAAACAATTTCATCTTATTACTTGTCCTTTTCTTATTCCAAAAACATGTAGATATTCTATATTTGGATAAAAAACAAGCTCAGAGAGTTAAAAAGAATACAGATACAGAACAGCGCGCTATCCTGCTAAGCGCAATACTGGCATGTCAATTTCACTGCCTTTTCCACGTGCGGGCAATTGACGATATGTTGTAGGGTCTAGGTAAAAAAAATGCAGTGCGTTCAGTTTCATACTGTGAGTTCAACCGGTTGACTAAATGTAGTAATTTCGCCTTACGCGACTTGTAATTTCGCCTTACGCGACTTGTTCTTTATCATTTCCTAATTCAAAAAACATACAAATATGTTTTGTTTGGATTATAAACAAGCTCATAAAGATAAAAAGAATAAAGAAAAGTGTGCTTTCGATCCTGTGAAGCGCAATAATCACTATTGCGCTATCCTGGCATGTCAATTTCTGTATGTTATTCACGCCGCAGGGAAATAGATGAAGCTATATGGTCTTGGTGAAAAAAATGCAGTGTGATCAATTTTATTGCGAGTTCGATTGATTGACTAAATGTAGTAATTTTGCTTTATGCGACTTGTTTTTCAATTCAATTTGAAGCAGCATCTGTACCTCTGTAGGAGAGCAAAAAGCCTGCTTTTAAATATATCAAATTAATACACGGGTGGGTCTGAGGAGGTGGTAGGGCCCAAGGGCATCAGATTAGGAACCGAAAACAGTTGCCCTTTAGTCTATTGATCAACACACCCATATCCAGCAGCTAGCAAAACTCACCACATATCAAACCCATTCACTGGTAATGCCAGACAACCAAGTTACACAAGCAATGTATCGACGATAAAGAAGAGACAGATGCGTGACTCACTGTGCAAGTCTTTAGGAGTCATGAGATGAAAGTTGAAGTTGCGCTTCACCAGGATGCCAGAAAGTTTGTGTCCTTGTGCTGGGGGCTGTGCGGCAAGCTCTCCCACCACCTGGCAAACAAAGACATACAGTCTTCACACTACAACATGGGCAAACAAACACAGTTTCAAGCACAACAAAACGAATGAACTTTTTTGGTCTAGTCTTTTGTCAACTCTTTCCTCGTTGTAGCCAGTCACTCACCTCATAAAACAACCAGTAATTGAGTAAGTGTTTTCACAACTTCAATTTTCATAATAAAAATCAGGGCCTAGCATTGGAAAAAGTGAGTTCAGCTTACAAAGGCGGGGGGTCTGGGGGCCGCAGGAGGCCCCCAGTGGGGTCCAGGGGCAAAGTCCCTGGTGGGGGTTTGAAGATTTGAAGATTTTTTTGAGTTTTTTTTGCCTAAAATTTGATTTTTTTTTGGATTTGTTTTTACCTAAAATGACCCTAACCCACCCCCCCCCCCCCCCCCCCAAAGAAGATTGAGCAACTAAATTATGCCACAGTCCATTGTCCGTATCGGCACATTACTTCTTCTGACTTGCCTTCCGCCTTCGGAACGAAATCCAGCCATTCCCACTTCCAGGAATACCTGGATTCTTTGTCACTGAATGACTGACCACGTTCAACAATGTCGCTTCGAGACATTATTTCAAGTCTAGAGCCACAAAACACCGGCACAAAGCATGCTCGCGCGATTGCCAGAGGAAGTGCGTGCTCAAGCAAACTGTCAAACTGATTGAGAATTGAACCGAACGGCGCACAAAACGAAAGCTGGGACTGTTTGGGTTTACCATTTGGGAATAACAGGTTTTTGCATTTCGGCGTACACCAAATCGAGTTCCGCGTACTGGAGATGTTATTTCGGCGTAAAGTACGCCGAACGGCTTACAATGCTAGGCCCTGAAAAATCAAATCTGCCTGTCAAGGAACATAATTATGGGCTTGCTGCTGTGGCACATGATGTTCTTACCTTAGCCATCTTTTCTCCCCGGAAGTGCAACTCCACAGCACTGGTGTTGCGAGGATTGTGAACCTCCATCTTGTATTCGCTGTCATCCTCGTACTCTCGAATCAGCGCCGCTTTTAAGCGAGCCATTTCATTAGCCTCTCCATGCACCAAAACCTAGCACAATCCTTCATGTTTTACAAAATCAATACACACATGCAATCTTAATAATAAAAATACATACAACACTTCTACCTCAAAAGGCTAGCCTCATGTATGGATAAAGCTGTCAAGGCATAATGAATACTTAAAGCACAAGAAAACTGAGATATAAAGAAAATTGTAATAATAATAATAATAATAATAATTGTCAGTAAGTACTGGTGTCACATGACTGATGTGAACCAGTTGATTGGCTAATGGCGATGCGCTTAAATCTGTTAGCGCACTCTTGGAGTGCGCTAACTTTTCCACAGAGCGTATTCTTACGCCCTTTGCCAAAGCGAGACTGTACTCTCACCCTCAGAATTAATTCATGACATGTAGCTTATATTCTCCACTTTACCAAAAAATAACCATAAATTTTCTGCGGCTCAAAGCAGAAGTGTTTTTTTTCTGACAGATCGCAGGCGCCTGTGCCACAGTGAATCCCACTGATCTAAAAATAGAAGCGGCTGTGTCTCTTCCACAATGGTCTCTTCTCGTTTTGACTTGCAATTCTTCTCATATGCCGTGTTAGTGGCATGTAGCTTATTAACCACATTACCAAATGATGAGTTAGTATAAAATTCCCAGCGGCAAACACAAAACACAAGTGTTATTCCAATAACGTACCAGCTAGACTCTGTTATAGTAGACTACACTGAAATACGACTGCAATGAATGGTTTCGGAATTATTATTTCAAGGCAGCCTGCCTCATGCGTGCAGACGAGCAAATTTTGTTTTTAAAATGAGACTGCAGTGCAGTGGTTCGATTGCCCTAGCCGCCTAGCAGACGACATAATCCCCGCAGCAAATTAACATGTTGGGCGAATGTGAACAAACAAACGATGGGGATATAATACGTGTAGAGTTCAGAGCATTCTTACCGTTCATATATAGTACCAGACTCACCGATGAGTGAAGATACAACACGAGAAACATACCACATTTACTTTGAA
Organism: Littorina saxatilis; assembly: GCF_037325665.1. NCBI lineage: Eukaryota > Metazoa > Mollusca > Gastropoda > Littorinimorpha > Littorinidae > Littorina > Littorina saxatilis. The sequence goes on along the minus strand of NC_090251.1, from coordinate 19,699,848 downwards.
AATGTGCTACCCGTGGCCATGGAGTCAATTCAAGGGGCAACACTCTGCACAGTCAATCTGTCGAAGCTCGATGAAGGTTTTGAATCGCAAATAACTAAGAGCACGTACAGTCCTTTCTCCGAGTTTAAATGAGGTCTGTATGAAAGATCATCACTTTTTAGCTTAACGCTACTCTGGAATTTACCAACAGAAATTAAAGTTTGCGTGTGACGAAAGCACGACACACTTGAGACAGCCCACACAAAAGTAGATCTGACACAAACCTGACCACACAGTTACGCCTATCCAAATGCGCGTAGCAAAATATGCGTTTTGAATCTTCTTTTTTCTCTGGCGGTACTGACAATATCGTTATTGAAACAATCCCAGTGCAATAAGGGATTTATAGAGCAAATCTCGAAAATAATTATTGAACTCAGCGCTATGCGCTTCGTTCAATAATGAATTTTGTCGATTTGCTCTATAAATCCCTTAGTGCACTGGGATGTCTCAATAACTTAAATAATCGAAAATTTCAATAATAAATTTTCATTTGATTAACATACTTACCCAATTCTCATAAATGCATTGACTTCAATCTCACATGCTAGATGTCGAAACACTACTCAAATTACCTGCCCTTGAAAGGGTGGTAACCAAGCTAAACAAGAAGAGCAAACGCTCGATCGAGTCACTTTCGCAGTTCTGAATATTATATGAGGCATCAGATGGACAGGAAGAAATTGCTATTCACAACACAATGAGTCACGTTCACATAAAATTTGAGCCCGGTCACTTTTATAGTTTCCGAGAAAAGCCCAACGTTAAGTTGTGTGTTGCCGAACAGAAAAGGCTAGTTATCTCCCTTGTTTTTCTGATAACGTTCGTAAAAGGCTACAGATGTAAATACTTTGATGTAAAGAATAATCCTACAAAGTTTCAATCACATCCGATGAACTTTGTCAAAGATATAAAATGTCTAATTTTTCCTTTGACGCTGACCTGTGACCTTGAAAAAGGTCAAAGGTCAACGAAACCATCGTTAAAGTGTAGAGGTCATTGGAGGTCACGACTAAACAAAATATGAGCCCGATCGCTTTGATAGTTTCCGAGAAAAGTCCAACGTTAAGGTGGTGTCTACGGACGGCCGGCCGGACGGCCGGCCGGCCGGACAGACTAACACTGACCGATTACATAGTCACTTTTTCTCAAGTGACTCAAAAACAGATGCCATACCCGTTGCTATGCCCTGAACCCACTTGGTTACCCATAACCCCCCGGGCACCACGCGAGCGCCGGCATCCGGAATAATCATTCGAGACTTCTCAAAAACGCGTAGGAAATTAAGTAGCGGGGATGGATGGGAGGGTATTAACTATGAGAATTGGGTAAGTATATTAATCAAATGAACATTTATTATTGAAATTTTCTATTAAATTACATATTCTTACCACAATTCTCATAAATGCAGATTGCTCCTAAAGGAGGAGGGACTTAATTATGTCCCTGAAAGAACCTGTCCTGCAGAAACTAACGAGGGCAAAGAAAAGGCCTCATCAAGTCAAGAGCAGGAGATGTCCAGGAGGTAAAAATTAATGGCAAAACTGGATGGCAAAACTTCGCCTAACCGACTGGAATGCCACACACAGAGAGAAGAACCCCCCCAGCTCTGGACTCCTGAACCCCTATAAAGGACAGAGAGAGGACTGTGTTCAATAGGCCACCACTCATAGGACTGTCCTATGAAAGTAGCAACACCTCTTGTGAGAGTCAATTAAGAGAAGTCTCTTTCACCCAAAGTGTAAAGAGATAAGAACATGAGCTTGAAGGCTCTTAGTTCCAATTGACTTAGCGCAAGTTAGAAAGGATTTTAAAACTCTAACCAGACAGTTAGAAAATCCAAATCGCCCGGAGCAAGAATCCTCCCGAGAGGAGGGAATCAAATACCAGAGGAGATTGACCAGGTTTCTGATTCAGGGAAAGCGCACAGCGCTTTTAGTTATGCGCTATAGAAATCTCCTTAATAAATAAATAAATAAAATCTGGCCGAAAAGCCGTGAAAAACGGAATTAATATGTTCCAAGGCTACATCCTCCGGTAACCCCAATAGCGCATGGGTCTCACTGCCCTTCAGGGCTGAGGCCCAGAGTAAGAGGAACAAAGTCCTACTCGTTAAGTCTAGCAAACGAGCCGAGAGTAAGGGCTCAAAATGCCAAAGAACGCAACCATTCCAAAACTAGAAACAAATCCCAAAAAGGAACAGGGGTACGCCTCTAAACCTCTTAAAACAAGGTCCTTTGATCATGCCCGCGAAAGCGCCATGAACATCGATAGAGAGGCCTATTTGTTTCAAATTAGCTGAGATAGAGGCCAAGCTGCCCCGAGCCGATAACATGGGTGGGAGCCGAAAATATTGCCAGGACTGAACATTTTGGAAGACCGGGGTCCAGGGGCCGCCAAGGCTCCGGCGGGGTGCAGGGGCAGCGCCCTTGCTGGGGGGCTGCCCCCCAGCCGAAAATGAATTTTAGCATTTTAGGGAGGGTTTAGGTGGCCTTTCCTGACTTTAAATTTTAGAACAAACAAGCTTTTTGGAGATGCATAATATATACATCTTGTAAACTTGAAGGTTTTTGTAAGTGACCAGCTGAAAATTCATTTTAGCATTTCATGAGGGGGCTATTTGAGCCTCTGCTGGCTTTAAAACTGATAACAGCAAACAAACAACAACAAATAGGGGAGGGGGGTGGAGAATGCACAAAATCAAGAACCTCTATACTTGAAGATGTTTGGTTGTATCACTCTTGCTAGGGGGTCTACAAAAACAAGTGGTAAACACATTTCAAGAGGTTTTTTTAGAAGCCCCTATACAGTCAAGGGAAAACCAGTGCCTGGCCTGTCTAAAAAACCCTCCGCGAGAGGGATTTTGCAGCAAGCGAGAGTGAAGATAAAGAGGGAAAATTTTTCTCTGCGCGTGAGCCAGCTAGCAGGATGTCTCAGGACTGTATAAGCTTAAACAAAATCTTAAAATTGGAGATGCACAAAAGTAAAAAAAATCTTGTTAACTTGAGGGTATTTGTAACTAACCAGCTGAAAGTGAATTTTTAGCAATTCACGAGTTGCTATTTGAGCTTCTCCTGGCTTTAAAACTGAAAACAGCACACAATTTTTTTTTATGGGGGGGGGGGGGGGGGGGGGGGCGGATGAATGCACAAAATCAAAAACCTCTATACTTCTATACTTGAAGGTGTTTGGTTGCATCAATCTTGCTAGGGGGGTCTACAAAAACAAGTGGTAAACAAATTTCAAGAAGGGTTTTAGAAGCGGCTTAAACAAAAACTTTAAATTGGAGATGCACATAATTAACAATTTTTGTAAACTTGAAGGTATTTCATTTTATCACCTAGTTTTGTCTTTGTTTAAAACAAATGTTTACTGCATTAAAGGAAAATCGCCATGCAAACAAAGCATAATAACAGTCACCTCCCTTGTACTACACATTTTTACTTGTAGCTTATGATTTTATAACTGCAGGTGGTATATTCTCAAATAATTGTTGAACCATAGCTTGAACCAAATGAGAAACAAGTTTCAAGTTAGTTTGTTTCAATTAAACACCTTTAAAAGGGCTAACTGCACAGGTTATAAAAGAAGAAGGTTTAGACAAAAACAGAAACCGCCAGAGTTATATCCCTTGCTAATTCTATACACAGTCTTCTGATGCTGCTTTTCAATTCATCATTTCAGGAGTTATATTCAAACATTATTGTTGAATCATAGCTTGAATTAAAAGAGAAATATGTTTAAATTAACTGTGTTTCACTTGCAAGCTTTCTAAAGGACTCAATGTATCAGAAGGTAAATACCATTGGTTCACAGATCAGGAATGCAATTTTTTTCTACCACACCACTGAAGGTCTCTGAATCCCTGCAAGAGGGGTATATAAACTAATAAAGTTGTGGGTGAGCAGAGTTTTCAAATAGATAGCAACTAAGATGCCACATTCGCCAGGATGACATGTCATTGCTGGTCCCCACATGTCCCTGGTGAAAGGTAGTTGACCTGTTCACAGAACGGAGTGTACAGCAGCTGCCAGGAATTAACAAAATAAGGTATAAAAAATAAATTAAAAAATGCCATTCTTCCTGGGACTTAACCACCTGGATTCTTCTTCTTCTTGTCGTTCGGGCGAAACGTGCTGTCCTCTCCAAGTCCTCTTTGGGGCCGTATAGCTTCTTTTGTAGCGCTGTCTCCTCTGGCCAGGTGGTGTCCCTCAGAGCACTGTGGTATGGACAAGCCTGCAGGATGTGCTCTGCTGTCTGATTCTTGCCACACGGACATAGGGGGGGAGGGAACTAGATTCAGCTTTGAACCACCTGGATTGAGAGCAGGGCGCTAAGGAGTTGCTCTATACACCAATTGGCCAAGAAGGCCAATGAGGGGCATACACAGAGAAAGTGGAGAACCTATGTGCTTCATGCACCCAGACCAGAGTCATAACCCACGATCTGTAACACAAACAGCACAAACTCCAGCCCTGTATGCAGAAGGTCCAACCCGTGTGCAAGCCCTGAGAGGGCCTGCTGAGCGAGTCGGCCCAATATAGAGACGGCCGGGGGAGATATTTCCCTGAGATATTGATTTGGAGTGAAAGGCACCAACTCAGAATCCCGTAAACTCTGTCTGACAGGGAGCGAGAACTTGCTCCTCCCCGCTTGTCCACATAGACAGCAACAGAAGTATTGTCCGTATGCAACCGGACATGCCTGCATATAGCCAAAGAGAAAGGCTAGTAGACTGAGAGCTACTGCTCCTAACTCCAGGCAATTGAGATGCCAAAGGAGTTGAGTCTACGTCCACAGCCCCAAGACCGTGATTGCCAATGTAGGCTCCCCATCCGGACAGAGACGCATCCAAGAAGTGGTCTAAGTCCGGAGGGGGCAAAGCTAGGGTAACGCCCTAGAGGGAACAGCATGGCCACCGATTCTATCTGCCAGAGGATCGAGGCTAAGGCCTCGCAGAGGTCTGCTGCCATGCCAGCCTGGCAGTGATAAGAGCCTAAAAAGACACTCTTTCCTCTCCTGTGAAGGACGAACCTTCCAAGAGAAAGTGTCGAACGACATGCCCAGGTAGAAAAAACTATGGGAATGGGGACAGCTCGGATTTTGCCTGGTTTACTGAGAAACCCAGGAAAAGAGCCTGGTTCAACACGATCTGAATGTGCAACTGGCAAGCTGATGACTCTGATACAAGATCAACCAGCCACCAAGCTACGCCCTGAGACGAATACCTCTCTGTCTAATCAGAACACCCAACTGACTGCCCACCATGATAAAAATCCATGGAGACAGTCTGAAGGGCCGAGCCCTGAACTGAAAACGCCTGGTGCCTCCAGCAGAAACGGAGCCACTTCCTGTCTGCAGGATGCCTTATGCATCCTGTAGGCTCGTGTGAGAGCACAGAGGAAAATCTCAGCAAAAGCTGAAAACTCCAAACCATGCCATCCCACCTTCTCCAGAGAGGAGAGGAAGGAGTCACTGAATGGAAACCCCACTTTGTGACCGGGAGAGCATTAATGCGCTGCTACTTGACCTTGAAAGAAGGGTAAGACTGAGGCTTCCGAGTTAGGGTATAACAAAAAACCCAAACAATGCCTGTCCCTTCCTTCCCGGCAGACAGCCTTCTATTTCTTACTTGTTACTTTCGGGCTACAACGAACCTTTCGAACTCATTTGCATAACGAACCCCTCTTATAACAAACACGTTTTCATCGCCCCAGAGCCGTTTTGTCTCTAAAAGTCACAAGGCTACAACGAACTGATGTCAATAATTGTCTCCAAAGACAAAAATACACAAACACAAGTGCACATCGCGTGATGAGCGAACTCTGAACAAACAGCGGGAGGTGCACGGAACAGCCACCGCCGCTGTGTTTTCACTATTCCAATCAGCTGCTAAGCTATGACTGTGCTCTAAAAAGTCGCAAGGCTACAACGCTGCGTGTGAGGCGAGATCAAAGGCAGGTCCATTGTGATAGCTGGGTGGCCTTGTTTAGAGACACTGACCTTCTTCCCAGGGGTCATTGACCCAGTTTTAGCTATGAGAGGTGGTTCCCCTTTCATATGAGAGGAAACACTTCTTGCACCCGGGTCAGTGACCCAGTTTAACCTATGGGGGCGGTCTCTTTGATGTCTTGAGAGGAAACTTGGCCAGGGTAGTACATGCACCATGAAATCGGAGATTGATCAGAATGTACATGTACATGCTTTTACACGACTTTTTAAATTTTACTTCTAAAATTGTGACAGTAAAGTGAACATTTGAACTATGCCTCTATGGATTATATTATGAAGCTGTTGAAAACATGCAGAGATTGTACTCTCCAAGGAAAGATCGATGGGACGATCATTTGAAGGTGAGTGGGAAAACGTGTCTTAAGGCCATTTAGGGTTGAAAACTCTACAGCGAATTACTGATATGACGAACTAAAATGTATCTCCCTTGAGATTCGTTGTACCCGGACTCCACTGTATCTTCTTCTGCACTAAAAATGAGAACGAAGTATCCCGAACCTAGAAACCAGCCACTGGCTAGCAGAAGTAGGAGCGGGACCATGTGCATGAAGCAGTGGGAAAGGTGTAGGCTGGAGACCACTACCCTGAGGTGCGGGTCAAGCCGAAAGCTGCAACATGAGGTAGGCAATCACAGGAGACCCAACAAATCAAAAAGATTGCGAGTCAGCCCGCGTAGACCTAAGGTCATCCGCGACAGAGGGGGGAAGAGAGACACCATGCTCTGAATCTTCCACCCCTTCCAGGAAATATTAAGCTGCCCCAACAGCCGCTTTTGAATAGCGAGCCTACCAGCAGTAGGCAGCGCTACCACTCTTCCTCCTGCACAACGGTGTCCTAATCCCCACCCGCCGCTGCGTCAAAACACCAAGGCGAGGAGAAGGGGGAGGCAGCGCACTAAAACTCCAATTGATATGCATGCCAAGAGTGCAAGTGAAAGCGAGCTTTGTCTGCCCAACAAACCACACCGCTAACCTGCCCCGAGGGGGGAGAGGGGTGGGTATTTGGTACAGCGCCCTGCCGAGAAGGAGGGCGAACTGGGATACGAGACAAAACCGAGACCGGTCAGTCAAGCCCGCCCGCTGTGAGCTTTTCTTTGTTATACCAGACAAAGCCGAGAGCGGACAGCCAAGCCCGCCCGCTGTGAGCTTTCCCTTTAGTTAGAGAAGCGTCCGAGTAGAAAGAAGAGGTCTGACAGATCAAGCCTACCCATCTCCTCCGGAGAGGGGAGAGAAGAATCAGAGTCGACCTCCCTCTTTTGCTGAGGGTTATTTGGGCAACTAGGCAACAAACTCCGACAGAATCGGGAACGTTGCCCTTGGCAAAGCCAAAGTCTGAATAAAATTCCTAGACTTGACGCTCCAGTCCACCTTCTTCTGCACCAATGGAGAAAAAGAAGTGGTCTGGGCACTTGAAGCCAGCCACGGGCTTAGCAGAAGGAGGCGCTGGACCATGCGCATGCAACAGCGGCAAAGGAGTAGGTGAAAGACCGCTCCCCTGCCTAGCCAAAAGTTGTGACATGTGGTAAGCCACGGCGGGAAACTCTACAAATCGAAAAGATTGTGAGTCCACCCGCTAAGGCCGAAAGTCATTCGCAGCAGAGGGGGAATCCACCACCCCCTCCGGGAAATAAACCGCTGTCACATAAGCCGCTTTCCTCATAGCCTGCCTAAACACAATAGGCAAAGCTACACACTCTTCCCGTCTTCCTCAGAAGAATCGGAGTCCCCACCATCCATTGTGTCACCGCACAAAGGAGGGGAGACTGGGGAATGAAAAGCGTGCTCCGCCCCACTTGCCAACCACCACCACTCCCCACCATCCATTGTGTCACCGCACAAAGGAGGGGAGACTGGGGAATGAAAAGCGTGCTCCGCCCCACTTGCCAACCACCACCACTCCCCAGCCCCAAAGGGGAAGAGGAGTAGACAGCCGGCACAGCACCCTGCCGAGAAGGAGGGTGGACGGGGGCACTGAACAAAGCCGAGACAGGCCCATTGTTCCCCAACCCCTGTGCAGGAGGCTGGCCCCAGTCAACAAAACCAGTCTGACTAGTTTGAGCCACCCCGCCACCCACGTGGGGAGGGAGGTGGCCCGTCACAGCAGAAAAACGACCCCCGAGAAGGGTAAGACGGAGTGAGAGACGAGACCGAACACGGCCGCCCCCACCCTTCCACTTGCTGGAGTCCTGAAGCCCCACCGCCCACCCACCCCGAGGGGGGAGGGGGGTGGTTGCCGGGCGAGGACAATAGCGGCATAGACTGGGAAGACAGTCCAACAGCGCCCACCCGATCCCGCCCAGAGGGCGGGAAAGGGTGGGCAGCCGCCACAGCTCCCACCCGATCCTGCCCGGAGGGAGGGAAAGGGTAGGCCACTGACACAGCCCCCTGCCCCCATTGAGGCAGAGTGGGAACAAGCCCAGGCTGAAATCTTGTAGCCCCACCACCCACCCCGAGGGGGGGGGGGGGGGGTGGTTGCCGGCTGAGGACAATAGCGGTTATAGACTGAGAAGACAGTCCAACAGCGCCCACCTGATCCTGCCCGGAGGGCGGGAAAGGGTGGGCCACTGACACAGCCCCTTGCCCCCATTGAGGCAGAGTGGGAACAAGCCCAGGCTGTGACTTACCGTGCCCCCCCACTCCCCCTTCCAAACAGTAAGGGGGCTGCATGCCTGACTCAGCTGTGCTAAAAGCAAGGAGAGCGGGCAGAGACAGGCGGGGAGCAGGCCCCCTCTCCCTACGGAGAGAGTGCTCGTGAACAACCCAGTACTACCAGAGGCAGAAAGGGCTGAACCGAACTGGCCATTTGCACCAGACCACGGTGCGAAGCAGCAATCCCCCCCCCCCATCCCCCAACGCACTGAGAAATACCGGAGGTAATCAGAGTGGTCAGAGGCAGGCAGGGAGCAGGCCCCCCCCCCCCCCCCCCCCCCCCCTCCTGAAAGGAGAGGGTGCTCGTGAACAACCCAGAGCCACCAGAGGCAAAAAAGGGCTGAACAGAACTGGCTATTTGCACCAGACCACGATGCGAAGCTGCCAAGGAGTACGCCGCCACAGTGGGCGGGCCGATCGTACCTGAAACAGCTGAGAAATAAACACATATTTCATCATTAAGTCCCCCGAAAATGGAAGACACTGACTGGTTCTCCTTAAGAGGAGAGGCGGAATGGGAAGAAAAAACGAAACCTTATCCACACGAATAGCTACTACAAAAGAAGTACTACTCGAAGGGTCGACGACCCGCACAGAGGTTTCTAAATAGGGCTAGCAGCCTTATTCACTTCCTGCCTCACACTAAGTTACTGCTTGCTATCGGCCATCTTGTAAATGGCCGAAAAACGTAGTCCACCAGAAAAGTAAATTTCTGAAGCGGCTGTAAACAAGCAGCTAACCAACAACAATTCAATTCAATAAAAAGGCGGGGATATAGCTCAGTTGGTAGCGCGCTGGATTTGTATTCAGTTGGCCGCTGTCAGCGTGAGTTCGATCCCAGGTTCGGCGGAAATTTATTTCACAGTCAACTTTGTGTGCAGACTCTCTTCGGTGTCCGAACCTCCCCCCGTGTACACTACATTGGGTGTGCACGTTAAAGATCCCACGATTGACAAAAGGGTCTTTCCTGGCAAAATTGCTCAGGCACAGTTAATAATTGTCTACCTATACCCGTGTGACTTGGAATAATAGGCCGTGAAAGGTAAATATGCGCCGAAATGGCTGCAATCTACTGGCCGTATAAAATTTCATCTCACACGGCATCACTGCAGAGCGCCTAGAACTGTACCCACGGAATATGCGCGATATAAGACTCATTGATTGATTGATTGAGGTCTCACCAAAAGAAAGGCGAACAGGTAAAGGCCCCCCCAAGCCCGTATCGTCACAAAGACGAGGGCTAGGGAAAGCCAAGTGAGCAGTCGAATTCCGCACGTCTGACGTGTGTCGTCGAAAGTCGAAAATGATGCCGGCGCTCACGTGGTGCGCGGGGGGTTATGGGTAACCAAGTGGGTTCAGGGCATAGCAACGGCTATGGCGTCTGTTTTTTAGCTTGGTTACTACCCTTTCAAGGGCAGGTAATTTGAGTAGTGTTTCGACATCTAGCATGTGAGATTGAAGTCAATGCATTTATGAGAATTGCGGTAAGAATATGTAATTTAATGAAAGTTTATATACAGCGTGAATCACAGAATAATGCTGTGCTCTCCACCCGGTACAATATTAAATTGTGAAGAACAATACACAATCTGAGCACTAAATAACATAAATTCCAACATAACAAGAAAACAGTCAAATAACATTTCTACCACACAACATCTATGTTAAAGCACAAAAGCATGGGTATTACTGGGAAAAATAAAAAAACCTGAAAGGCAGGGGTCCAGGGGCCGCTGAGGCCCCGGCGGGGCACAGGGGCAGCGCCCCGTTGGGGGGTTCAGGGGGCGTTGCCCCCCTGAAGCTGAAGCAAATTTGCCAAAATGAAAGCATATAGTGGCCATTTCCAGCATTCTCACAGTCAGAAACCATACAAGAAGAAAAGAAGCAGAAACAAAAAAAGTCCACAAAAATAATACAAATGGGATACTTTACTGTCCCAATCAACCAAGCAAAATCACCGTCAATAATTCAAAAAAAATTCTAGAGCATTCGAAAAATGTCTGACAAGAAACAAGGCATCCCGCGTTTTCTTGAGTTCAGTGGCATTATCAAAGCCACACACAAACACTGCTTCTGATCTGAGTCCTATAATGTATCCATGCGAGGCTTCCTCACCATCACCGTTTTTTTCCAACAACCATTCCCACCTCCACTTGTTTGTAACACCTTCCTCTAGTTTTTCAAGTTTAGAAGGATCGACATCATCACTGATGCAAGGCATTTTGATCGAGCAAAATGCTCAAGTTTGAAAGAAAGTTTCTGGACACCGACGAAACCAAATCATAATAAGCAAGATGGCGGCAAATCCAAGGGAGCGAACCGAGAAAGCACGCGAACCGGTGTCAAAAGTCGGATGGGAACCGCTGCTCGTTATTTCAACTTAGCGAAACGAAGCTTTTTTTTTTTTTTTTTGAAAAACGGGAAAACCGGAATTTTCGGCTTCAGATTTTTTCAAAAACCGGAAATCCGGCAAAAGCCGGAAGAGTAACACCCATGCAAAAGGTAAATAATACCATTTCAGCATAATATGATCTTTATAAATGCCATGTAACACACACAACCAAAAAACACTTGAAACATTCCTTTCAAAAAACACATGGAAAAATCTATTTTCAAACACACACACACATTGATGTACTAATCATTAAATAACAAGATGAAAGGTATATGGGTTGTTCTCTGGAGCTGGGTACAAAACTGTGATATAGAAGTCAAAAACTGAACTAACTTCAAATTCATCAACAATGTGTTCATATGATTTTTGAGCATAAAAATGTATAAATAATGCTATTTCGTGAACTTTAAAAAAAATCTTACCATTAGCCTCTCGATTTGACATATTTGCCCAAATTACGAATGCACAAAATGTTATTTTTGTCAGTAAAAATATTGTTTAATAGCTTTAACATTCAGACACACATAAAGAAGCGTAGTAACAAACAAAACTGTCAAACTTATTATTTCAATCCAATGACCCTCTGTGGTACCCAACTCCAGAGAACAACCCACATGTGAAACGACAGGTAAGTATGAGAGAAAGAGAGAGAGAGAGAGAGAGAGAGAGAGAGAGAGAGAGAGAGAGAGAGAGAGAGAGAGAGAGAGAGAGAGAGAATTAATGATCTTTATTACTCAAGGATAAAGATTTTGGGCTGATGTCTAGTCTTATAATCTGTCCCTGCTAAAGCTAAGACATTAAACTGGAGACAACCAAACCAATAAGCAATTGCAAACAGACACAAACAAAAGCTAAAGATGTCTACACCAACTATACAATATTACTAAGTACTACCTTACCTATACGGTAGTATGACGGCATCTCCTTGCCAGAGATCAGACCCAAAACACATTCAGATAACTTCCTGTCATTTATCTAATCATTTGTTTGTCTGTTCACTATGAAGATGATGTACTTTTGAATGTCTTGTTTTGTAAAAAATACTTTCCTTTCTTGTTTTGTTTTGATTCTACCTTACAGATATAAAGTGGAACTCCCCCTTTTAAGAACCCCAAACATCTGGCAAAATCAGGTCTGAAAAAGGAGGGAGTCTTTTTATGGGGGTACTCAAAAACACAACATTAAAAATGACATATTAAGCAAGGACACACCAAACAAAAACCAAACAAAACACAGGCGAAGGTGGTCAGTTATGCAACTTTATGACCGAGCCGGGGGAAGCCACCCCGTAGTATATTCTTTTGTTGTTGTTTGAAGCGCTCAGATCAAAGCCTCATTAAGAGGGTGTTACTGTTAGAATGTCGCTTTCCTCTTTCAGGTTGCGTGTTCAGCCGTGTGTGTATGTAAGATTGTGATATGTTTACTTGCTTGACCAATGATACGCGATGCCAGTCTTTTTAGCTAACTTCTGATTGGTGGCTTTGACCCCACCCATTTCTATGTACATCATACCGTGTGAGATTTTTGGCAGAACTGTCCGAAGAACTGCCCAGAACAGAACAAGAGAGAAGACGGACTTATTTTTACACTCTGTTTTCATAGACAGCATGATGTAGACTGCGAGGAAAGGAACAGGAATTAAAGAGAAATGTGAACCAAAAGTCATGTTTTTTTCTAGATCTGCATAAAGTGCTTTGTCTGTGCCAGTGACCTCTTGTCTATCATTCTCTACACGTGAAGTCCATGATGAATGCAAGTGTTGTACGTTCAGTGCAACATGGTGTTCCCCTTACTTCGGGGTCTACTACTACATTCACCTACCAACTACTTCAAACCACTACTTCGCCTTCTTCCACCCCATCACACTTGGATGATACACTGAATGTTAAGGTGTGTAGCTAATTTGCTCTCCTGACCTTTCATGTCACCGTGGCAAATCGTCACAGACTTAATTAAACATAGTCCTAACATCGATTCCACAGAACTTACCACATGAGGCGGCTTCAGTGCGCGCAGAAACTCGCTGGTTTGCTGATAATCAGCATGAGCAGAAAAGGAAATGTAGTCCACTGAACACTTGAGAGGCAGCTTCTGTCCTGTCATTGTTGTGATCTCACTGGGTTCTGACAAAATGTGCTGTATGGAATTGAAACAAAAATAACTGTGCTGAACCTGTTTAATTACTGTTGTGTGGTTAACAGTAAGAAAAACAGAAGAAACTTTGTTGATTTTTTTATAATTTATAATTTATAATTTTATAGCTCCAATTTATAATTTGCTTCTGACAAAATGCTAACAACAAAAGCTGTAGATCATGCATATGATTCAGATAAAGAGATGAATTTTGTCCCAAAACAGGACTTGCACCCTCAGAAGGACCTGAAGCTAATATTTCCTGCAATGAATCTGAATAGAATCCACAAATTGTTAGCGGCATACCTACTTCACATGTATGAAGTCGCCTTGTGGTGAGATATGTGCGCGTTATAAATTCTCATATTATTATTATTATTATGTATCACTGGCAGGAGTAACAACAGATTTGGTTTAGTTCCAAAATAGAGCTCCATTACCAGCAATACTCAGCTTTGCAACATAACTCTTCACTCTGTCCTTCCAAAGTACAGTGGAGTCCAGCTATAACGAACCTGGGTATAACGAAATCCCTCTTTTAACAAACTGCCATTGATTTCCCGGCAGACAGCCTTCTATTTCTTACTTGTTACTTTCCGGCTACATCGAACCTTTTGAACTCATTTGCATAACGAACCCCTCTTTTAACAAACACGTTTTCATCGCCCCGGAGCCGTTTTGTCTCTAAATGTCACAAGGCTACAACGAACTGATGTCAATAATTGTCTCCAAAGACAAAAATACACAAAAATACACAAACACAAGTGCACATCGCGTGATGAGCGAACTCTGAACAAACTAACAGCGGAAGGTGAACGGAACAGATCGAACCAAAACCGAAAGTTGTGGTGACGTCATGACATTTTGCGATGTACGTCAGCGAAGCTCGTGCACATGTGGTCTGTCTTGCTAAAAACAATGGCTGACGAACATGGTTTCGAAATCTGAAACTGTTTGTTTTCTCCGATCCGTGACCGAGTGACGCGATATAGAACCACGCGTTCGTTTGAATCAATACTCTCCTCAGGCAGTGAAGTCTCCTAAATTGCTCAACACTGTGGACAGTCCGGAGTGCAGTTATGTCCCGTGAATGAGCGAGTCAAAGTTTTATCGTGAAAACTGACGCTTTTCATGCACCTCCCGCTGTTAGTTTGCCTCTCTCTATGGATTATATTATGAAGCTGTTGAAAACATGCAGAGATTGTACTCTCCAAGGAAAGATCGATGGGACGATCATCTGAAGGTGATTGGGAAAACTTGTCTTGAGGCCATTTAGGGTTGAAAACTCTACAGCGAATTACTGATATAACGAAATAAAATGTATCTCCCTTGAGATTCGTTGTACCCGGACTCCACTGTATGTGCACATTTACAACACTGGGATTTCACATTGACACCATAACCCATGCCACTAGGTACCATCTCAGTTTTGCACCAGTATAGGAAACACCGGCTAAATTTGATGATTGTCTTTTACTTGTATACACTAAAAACAACAAGAAGAGAAAATAAATTTTTCTTCTTGAGTTTTTGTAAATGAATAACCATAATAATGTGAGTTATCGTACTTTCGGGCCTATAAGGCACAACTTTTTCTCTCAACTTTAACCCCTGCACCCTATTGACGGTATCGCCTTGTGTATGGCCGAAGAAGATTGCAGTTCCCACACTGCTATACAAAGAAACATAACACTCCCTCTCTTATGCATGTTTCTGCTACTATTACTCTGGCAGTTTCCTCTCAGACCTTTAAAGGAGTCAGTTTCATAGTTAAAACTCGGACATTGACCCTGGGCAAGAAGGTCAGTGACTGAAAAGCATGGGTCATTGACCCAAGGTCACAAGGCCAACCAGCTATTACAATGCACCTGCCTTTTTATCTCACTGCACATGGGGAGCAAATATTTCCACTCTGTAATCCTGCTTTGATGTGCCGATACACTGAAAATGCCTATTGTGTGGATTTTTCTCATTTTTACCTTAAAAATGGGGGTTGAGCCCTTTTATAACAAAGTTCCTTGTAGTCCAAAAAATACAGTTGGTGGAAACAATACCGTAGAGTTGGATGTCCACATATGCTCGACACATAATTAACCTTTCTGTCTACTTAACTTCAAGTGCCTTTATTCAAAGTGTGCCTCTTGTTAACTCATTGTCTCCCAGGTACGGATATATCCGTACCCACTCATTTGGCTCTATCTGACCAGGTACGGATATATTCGCTCAGACTGTTAGCTTCAGTCGCTTCCTGTATCATCAATCTAACGCCTGCATTCCAGCGTGTTGATACACAGTTTCTACACAGTTAATTCTGAGTGACCTGCTAAAGCACAGCTGGTCTCGGCTAAAAAAAACTAGAAAGTGTTAAAGCACTTTTCAAATTCAAAGAAAGACAACTCAAGGCATGAAGTCCATAATCTGTCTTTCCATTGACCAACTGGAGTTATGACTCGTTGTGACTCACCTTGGCCAGGGTGCCTTCCACACAGTAGCCAGCTATGATGCAGCCATTGCGTTTGTCCGTGCACCAGGCTTCAAACAGTTCCCTGGATAAGCCAGACTGCATCATTCCAGGACTAGCAAGCACCACTGAGGGACCAATGTCTTCAAACTGCTCCATGTTCTGAAAGAGAATTAGCAGCAGCGTCAGGGAATCTGGAGTATTTTTCACCGAAAATCATGCGATATGAATAGTGGATGTACTTAGAAGCAAATTCTATACTCTTGGTAAATTGCATAGAAAGCAGCAAAATGTTGACAGAAATTCCTTTTCATTTCATCAGGGAAATTGTTGTGAGATCAGTGCAAGAAGGCCCTCAGAGAGCTAAGTAAGTAAACTTGCTGGCGTGGAGGTGAAACAGGCCCAGGACAACAACAATTAATTCAAAAGGTTAGAACAAAAACTTAGATTGTCTGTCCTCTTCCCTGAGCACAATACAGTAAAAGACCAGTATAGGAAACACCGGCTAAATTTGATGATTGTCTTTTACTTGTATACACTAAAAACAACAAGAAGAGAAAATAAATTTTTCTTCTTGAGTTTTTGTAATCACTTAATAGTTTCTACATCTTTCTGCTTTACTGGCGAGTTACAATACTTTCTTCCCCAAAACATACCGCTGACTGTTAGGCAAATCAAAATTAATTCACTGCATGCTTGCAGCAACAATAAAACCAACTGGCATTTGATTCTGAAATGTCCATTTACAGGATAAACTACAGTGTAATAATAAGCAAAGATCTACTTTACACCTAATTCATAGTGCTGATTTTGAATAACAAAACCCCTTCAGCTAGCAGGGATGGTCAAATCTCAGAAATCTAACTCGCCAGCCTGAGGCAAGTAACCGCAAGAAAGCCACTAGCCCGTCAGAAATTTCACTAGCCCGTAACATACAACACACAAAATGTGTGACACAGTGATAGTATGAATGACTGTCACATTTTTTGTCACATGCAACATAGCGGTAATACGATTGACATCTGGGCGTTCAATAGTCTTCCACAGCTGGCTTTTTTACATTTGGTCAAGTTTTGACTAAATGTTTTAACATAGAGGGGGAATCGAGACGAGGGTCGTGGTGTATGTGTGTCTGTGTGTGTGTCTGTGCGTGTGTGTGTGTAGAGCGATTCAGAGTAAACTACTGGACCGATCTTTATGAAATTTTACATGATAGTTCCTGGGTATGATATCCCCAGACCTGTTTTTCATTTTTTCGATAAATGTCTTTTATGACGTCATATCCGGCTTTTTGTAAAAGTTGAGGCGGCACTGTCACACCTTCATTTTTCAATCAAATTGATTGAAAATTTGGCCAAGCAATCTTCGACGAAGGCCGGACTTCGGTATTGCATTTCAGCTTGGAGGCTTAAAAATTAATTAATGACTTTGGTCATTAAAAATCTGAAAATTGTAATTAAAATTTTTATAAAACGATCCAAAATTACTTTTATTTTATTCTTCATCATGTTCTGATTCCAAAAACATATAAATATGTTATATTCAGATTAAAAGCAAGCTCTGAAAATTAAAAATATAAAAATTATGATTAAAATTAAATTTCCGAAATCGTTTTAAAAACAATTTCATCTTATTCCTTGTCGGTTCCTGATTCCAAAAACAAACAGATATGATATGTTTGGATTAAAAACACGCTCAGAAAGTTAAAATGAAGAGAGGTACAGTAAAGCGTGCTATGCAGCACAGCGCAACCGCCACCGCGCTAAACAGGCTCGTCACTTTCACTGCCTTTTGCACTAGCGGCGGACTACGGTCATTGTGAAAAAATGCAGTGCGTTCAGTTTCATTCTGTGAGTTCCACAGCTTGACTAAATGTAGTAGTTTCGCCTTACGCGACTTGTTTTCTTTGGGGGGGGGTACTATTCTTCGCGCAAGTTGCAATCAAACTTTGAGCAAACTATGTTTCGTGCGACTCGATATTTGACAGAATACAGAATACAGAACATTTATTGCCCCAGCTTGGGAATTCGTTTTGACATGCGGTTATCACTCCGTTCACTCTAGCCAAGCACACCCAACATACAAAGTTATAAAACATAAATAAATTCAATAACATCAATTAAAAAAAATTTAAAAATTTAAAATAAAAATGTAAAATTAGCACCATTATCACTAAATAACAATTAAAATCAAGCGTCAGTCACAAGCACACACATGCACACATACACACATCGTCAGAGATATCACAGGAGCTGGGCGATGTTCCAATTTGAGCGATGTTGTTCCAGTCAAATATATGTCTTTCTGTGTTCTTGAAAATCTTTTTCAAAACAGCACTCGCGAGTGTTCTTTGATTGGTCGATCTTTTCTGCTTCTCGTATAAACTGTTTTCTTATCTTCTTCCTTTCGGCATCAGACTTATCAAGTTATTTTTTTATGAGGGTCCACCAGGGCCCGTATGCATGAGGAGGAAGTCAGCAACACTGGAAGTAGAGGCCTCTTTCGGAAGTGGGAACTCCCGAAGTTTAACTTTCCAACTGTTCACTATGCATGAACGCCGGAGTGGTGACTTCGAGAGTATTCGGTCAAGGTCGCGAAAATTGGGGGAATCCTAACAAGTACGCATGCGTTTGTTAACGGTAAGCTTGCCACCAGAAGAAACAAATCTCATCGCGAGTTCAAAAAGGCGAACGTTGAGCGCGCTGTAGACTACTAACAGCGTTATTGCTGTTGTTTTTTTGAATGGTTAAACGAAAGGGTCGGTTCAAACCTGTGAAGATTGTCTTGGAATAGAATGACTGTCTATGACAAATGACTTTGTTGGCTTGAATGTTAGGAGAAGAGTAAATGATTATGTTGAACTTTTTTAAAAATTTTTTTTATCTCAGCTGCTTGCTTCAACCCTTTTTTGTGTTTTTTTGTTGTTGTGGAGAGTATCCCTCTTCATTGATCTTTTTTTCTTTTCTTTTTTTCTGCTTTTTATATTAATTGTTCTACTTTAAATGTACCTATATCGTTAACAATAATATTTCTAAATGTATTTTAAACACGCCCAAAAAACTTCCTTTACGGTAATTTTTAATAATCATATTATATTTACAAATCACTTTATCCTCAATGCATTTCCAAGTGAACATAATTTTGGGGCACCAAAAACAAAAACAAAAAAATCAGTATAATCAATTTCGTTCTCACAAGAAGTACAACAATTACTGTATGTTGAACTTGTGTTTAATAATTTTATATCGGTAAAATTCTTTGTTGGACAAACATAGATTGGTTATAGAGAAACTTTGGGTTACTGGTAAAGTTTAAAAAGAAGAACATTATGCAGTCAAGATTCGATTTTTTTGTTAAAGCATAGGACAGTTTCGTTACGCGTTTAAAAAAAATTAACACAGAGGCAAAAACCGGTTGTTGCAGTCTGAATGCAATTAAGGTCTATTAAGAAAAAGGTTAATTAAAAAAAAAAAAAAAAATTTGTAGCTCCCAGCGGCACTTGAACCCAGAGCGTCGGATTGAAATTCCGAATCCGTAACCACTGCACTATGCTACTCGTCTAAAAAAAGCACTATGCAAAGATGTGTTATCAGTTATTCATTCGTGGTAGTTTGAAAGCTCACCACCTTCGCCGAATGACTCGAGCACGTTTTTTTCGGTCAGTAAATGATCGTACTGTCGGTTTTGAGCCCCGCTGTTTCAAGCTTTTCACCTAAATTAAACAAGAATGTCACAGTTCGTGTCTATGGTGCAAGGTAGCCGACCGTCTCATTGTAGCCAAGTTACGACAGTTGCTCGATTGACGCATTTCACGTCTTCAATATTGTGTCTGAGCTCATTTCCCAATGAGCTGCCTTTAAAACCGGAATGTCATGCAATTGTAGCATGCGTTGGAGTTTTTTTTTTAGATGGGTAAGGACCTTTAAGATGCGATATCGTCGTAAAAATGATGAAATTAACTTTGAAAGTGGGAACTTCGGAAGAAAAGTTGCCAGCTACTCGGTATGCACGAGCTAACTTGAACGCCGAAGTAGTGGCTTCGAGAGTCCTGAGGTCAAGGTCGAGGAAATTGGGGGAATCCCAATTAGTGCGCATGCGTTTGTAAACAGTAGGCTTGGCGACCAGAAGAAACAAATCTCATCGCGAGTTCGTAAATGGGCGAACGTTGATCGCGCTGTAGCTTTTACTATAGTTGTTGTTTTTGACTGGTTGAACGAAATGGTCTGTTCAAAGCTGTGATGATTGTCTTGAAATTGAATGACTGTCTGTAATAATGATTTTGTTGACCAGAATGTTGGGGAGAATAAAACTTTTTTTGTTTATGTGGTAGCGAAGTCGGTTATGTTAAACCTCTTTTTTTTTTTTAATGATTGTGTATCGGTAAAACTGTTTGGTTAGAGCGAAAGTTTTGGGCTACTGGTCAAAGAAAAAAAGGCAGAACTCAAGTTTTTGGGGGAATCAAGATATAAGGTGTAGTGAAAAGAAGATAAGTTCAGTAACTTTCATATTAATTGGGAAAATGTGTGTCCAAATTTTTACAAAAGATAAATTGTTGTACTTAGGTGTTAGTAAATTATGTTTTTCCTCGTTAAAGGTGGTCGTCTACATTTTTGCTTTTTTTCAATAATCTTATGGTTAGATTTCGATACTAAATTATGTCAAATGATGAATGAACCATGGGGAAAAAAAGTGATAGAAAAAAAAAAATATGTAAACAAAGATTTTATTTTTGGGTAGCGTGACTCACGCTTCCAAGATTTTGTTTTCTGTTTGCTGAGAACATGTGCTTTGCCTAAAAAATACTGACCAATCAAATTCATGTCACTATGCTTATAGCCACGCCCAAACAAGTGCAGCAACAGTTTGACACTGGAGCGCTGTCCACGCTTTTTTTTAAACGCACGAAATGCACGGGATTTGAGAGGAGTTTTGCGCTTGGCATTTTCCAAATAAGGATATCCTACTATGAGTACTGCGCTGGAATACTACAATGAATTTTCAAACGGCGACACTGGCTTCGTCTTTCCCGATCGAAAGGGGGTGTATTGTTGATATTTGTAGATAACAGACTCTGCATTTTAATGGCCAAATGGCGATTTCGGTATATAAATGTAGACAAGGACCTTTAATTGTGAACAGGATGTATGTTTATGTAAAGTTGAAAGTCAAGATTGGATTTGTTTATCCTACGCGCGTGTGTGCATGTGTGTTAGACATAGAACACTTTATTATCTCAATTTCGAGAAACTCGAGTGTGGTGAATCACAACAAACAACATAAAACGTAAGAAAATAAATAAAATATCGAGGCTCAAATAATCAGCTCATAATAGTGTGTGTGTGGGGGGGGTGGGGGGGTGCGCACACACACACACACACACCGTCGAACACACACACACACGCACGCGCACACAAACAAACGCACAATTATATCCGCACGCACGCACACACAGGCACTCGCACAAATACATACAAACACTTTCACACACACGCACGCACATACACACACATACACACACATGTGCGCGCGTGCACTGCAAACGAATGAATGAATGAACAGACGCACACCTACACACGCACGCATGCACGCACGCTCGCACGCACGCACACACACACACACACACGCACACTCTCACACAAACACACAAAGACGCCCATATACATAGAAACACCCCCCCCCCCCCCCCTATAAGCGGGGATGAAATTTTAAGAGTGGTGGCCAGCTGACCCAGAACGAACAAAAGTCAAAGCTGGCAACTCAGGTTTGTATTCAGGGAAATTTACACGAAATGCACGCACGAGATACGACTTTTCTGTCTATTTTCTCTATTTGGGACTTTCATTTGCGTTAGATCGGTTTTATATGAAAAACCGAAGAAAAGCCCTGCTATTTTGCACTGAGAAACTTTGGAAGCAGCGTGTTTACTTCTGGGTTTCGCTGTAGTACAATTACCCTCACTTACTTCCTCGCTTGCTTCAAAAGTAAGCACTTTTTTCCGTCCCATGCATGCGAAATTGAGGATGTACTTCCGATGTCGCTCAAAACGTAGGAAGTTGTCGCAAACTACCATCAATTACTTCCTCGCTTTGCTTCGATGTAAGCCCTTCTTCCGGCCCATGCATACGAAAGTGAGGCAAGTTCTTCTGATGTCACTCAAAACTTCGGGAGTTTTCGCGAACTTCCCCCATAAGCATACGGGCACTGATGATAGACATATGTGGAGTTGAAATTAGAAAGGAAAGTACTAACAGCCCAGGTGCAGTGCGAATACAATGCCGAAAGAGCAACCGAGATAGGAGCCTCGTTCTCATTTCACTACAAGATGGCGGTGCTTTTGCAGACGACAGAAGTTCCTGCACTGTAAAGTGTTTCAATGGCTTTGAAACTTGATAGTACAACTGACAGTTGTTTTGCACTGGACCAGACAGTTTATACTAGCCCGGCGCATTTTTTACTTGCCCCTGGCGACCGGGCTGACGATTTGGCCATCCCTGAGCTAGGGCTTGTGAATCTACGTAAAAATCTTGGCGTAACAATTTGTCTTAAAACGTAGCATGCTACGCTGTAATAATAATAATAATAATAATAACTGGACATTTTTAAGTGCCTAACCTATGGCTCTAGGCCCTTTACAAAAGAACATATATATAGGTCCTTCCACAAAGCTGTGTACCACAAGAGGGTCATGACTTTGGAGTAAAATTTCGGAATGTTTTTCTTGCTTCTCGAATGATATAAGGATATCAACAGACTGCAAGTTAACCAAAGAGATCACGATAATATAATCAAGAAAATCGTTCGGTTGGTTAGTGTTTTGTATGAAAGCAAACACTGAAAATGACGTCAAAAATGGCGGTTTTTGTGTGACATGCTTAAATCTTGATTTTAAGTATCCGTGTGACTACTAATGAAATGCGACCAAGAACTCCCCGATATACATCTTCGTTGTGTTTTGTGCTAGTGTTACATATGCACTTAGCTGTTTTCCCCTACACATGTTTACAGTGTGCATTTGGATCGTTAAAAAAAACGGTTGCCTACGTAACATTTGGTTTCTAAAACCAACCGCGAACTACGTGAACATGTCTATAACTTCTGCACGCACGAATATGCGACTGTGTGTATTATTAGGCACAACTGATGTGAAATGAACGTGTTAGAATGTGCGCCGTGTAAATTTGATTCGATTTAAATGTGATTTTGCCTTTCGCGTGTCGCCACTAAGCTTCGTTTCTATTTGTTCTGGTTACGCTGGATCGTTAAAAATGATATTTGTCACTTATCAACGCATCAAACTTGGTGTTTCTTTCACATGTGATGTTCTTCAGCATCGCTGAAAGGTTTTTCCATTAAAAAAAAATCCATATATTTTTGGAACGCAGCAGGCGTGGAGCGTTTTATGAGTCGTTACCAACGAGGGACGAATGTTACGTAGGCAACCTTTTGCGACTCTTCGCTCTTAAAGTTAATATTTTTAAAAAGTTCGACGCCACCACAAGGCTGATTCCTTAGCGCGGTGTGGTGGTTTGAGTGCCTCGATGACCCGGAGAGCTATGCCAGCGGGAGTGTAAACTCCTGGTAGGGCCACCCAAGCTGGACAGGTCAAAGGGTAGAGGTCAGACTAATTCAGCCACCTCTCCCCGAGGCTAATGGGGTATGAGAAGGATCACTCAGACAAAAAACCAAGGACGGGGGACGTTCTGCAGCCATGGACGGCAAGTCTCCTACGACAAGGAAAAGTCGGAGAAGAAACCACTGCTGAAGACGGATGCGCTGGGCCAAAGTGCGCATAACGACAGTGCAACGCATTTCACTCCCATGATGGACAACGACGATTCAACACGTGATGGTGCTCTACCTGTGGAGTCCCCCCGGGCTGGTAGAGTG
This sequence comes from Littorina saxatilis, assembly GCF_037325665.1. Lineage (NCBI taxonomy): Eukaryota > Metazoa > Mollusca > Gastropoda > Littorinimorpha > Littorinidae > Littorina > Littorina saxatilis. The sequence continues at coordinate 19,676,273 of NC_090251.1, read as the reverse complement.
CCGGGCCCTATGCCTCAAAGGGGCCCAACCCAAGCTACCGGAGGTCACCCCGTCCCGCCGCGAGGAGCCAGGCTACGGAGGCGGAGGGTAAATGCTACTGGCCAAAGAAGAACAACAAGCGCGCAGGAGACTCCTCGACCGCTGAACATTCTTCAATGGAATGCGGAAGGAGTGTACAACAAAAAGCTTCCTCTCACTGAAAGACTGTATGCCGACAATATTGATGTAGCCTGTATCCAAGAAACGCACCTGAATCCGAACCACCGGTTCACCATCAGAGGATACCAAACCTGCAGACAGGACAGAGAAGGAAGACACAAAGGAGGAGTGCTGATGCTCATCAAGAACAGTATACCAGCACAAGAAATCAAAGTGGACACAAATCAGCAAACTGAAGTCCAAGGAGTCAAAATCACAGTGGACAGCTCTGTCATTACCATCTACAACCTGTACTGCCCCCCAGACAAAGAACTTTCCTTGCAGTATCTGGAAAATCTACCAGCCGAGAACTGTTTGGTTGTTGGCGATTTCAACAGCCACTCAACTTGTTGGGGCTACGAGGAGACGGACAGAAGAGGAGAGGAAGTGGAGGACTGGCAGATCGACGCTCAAATGATACTGCTGAACGATCCAGAAGACCCACCCACCTTCTTCTCACGCAGGTGGCTGTCGACTTCCGCCCCAGACCTTGCCTTCGCAACTGATGACCTCTCCAAGAAAACCACTAGAGGGATACTGAGCCAGTTAGGAGGCAGCGACCACCGGCCAGTGAAGCTGGCCATCAACTTGCAGTACAGGCCACAGAACAGTACAACGTTTCCAAGATGGAACTACAAGAAGGCAGACTGGAACATATTTGCGAGCCTCACAGACCTCTACACCAGGGGCCTGAAGACAGACGACCTGAACATCAACCGGGTCACCAGGAACTTCAACCAGGCCATCCTGAAAGCAGCTTCAGAAACAATCCCACGGGGCGCACGCAAGAACTACAGGCCCTACTGGACGGAAGAGCTTCAGGAGCTTGAGGATGAAGTCAGCAGTATCAGAGAAGAAGTGGAGGAGAACCCCTCTGTTGACAACAACATCACCCTGAAAGCAGCCACTGCCAAGTACAGGAGAGCCTACCTCCAAGCAGCAAGATCAAGCTGGAGGGAGAAGACGGAGAAGCTGAACCTAGAAAGGGACGGCAACAAGCTGTGGAAGCTGACGAAAGCCATGAACGGCGAAGACACAAGAGCAGCGAGAAATAATGTCCTAGACTTGTCTTACCTTGCTGTTATCAGTATTTTTACCCTCTCTTATTACGATGTTATGGTATTTCTGTGGGTCTCCACATGTGGTTGTTTATAGGGCGGAAGTGACCTCCCCTTGTACACAATAGGCCCTCAGAGGAAGCCTACGAACAGCAGACGACAGACTAAAATAGAACATGCACATAACACAGAAGGTCTGCACAGCACACCCACACACAGCAATACAGCACACCGTTTTGTACCTCCCTCTGCCCTGCCGAAGTCGATCCCTTGTAATCCATCGAATCTCACAACAATTAATACCCACAGCCATGTGTGTCTTCTGCCTCCGAACACACACGCTACAGAGCTCGACTCAATGTGCGCAGTTTCGTATAAAAATTATTTTCAAATTTCCCCACTGTGTTTTATAAAATAATCATATTATGAAAGCACATACATTCTTATCCTAGTTTTTATGTATTCATTGTTAGCAAACATCGGCATTATTCATGTTTTATTTTAAACGCAATCATTGTTATTTATAGATCACAGGCACTTGATGTAAAGTAGGTCACACACGTGTAAATGTTGTGCCCAGTTCTTGTTTCTGTCTCTGTTATTATTTTAGTTAGCAGGTCTAGTTGAGCACGTATTGTGTATCATGTACCCTCTACTAGTCATTGTGCATTTTAGTTAATGGACTGATGATGTCATTTGTATGGAGTCGACGCACGTGCGAGGATATGTATGTGTGGGAGGGGGGGGGGGGGGGGCGCGGGAGATGGAAACTTGCTGTATGTTATGTAATGTACATTGTGTGTGATACGTGGAAATGTGATACTATTTATTTGCATGTGTGATACAGGGACAAATGGGATATCTGTAGGCCTAGGCCTATACTAGTGATTACTGTGTGTGATACATGAAATGTGATATGAATGCTATTTTTATATGTTATACTCTTACTTTCTGCCTATGTCTTAATCCCAAGCGCAAGACAAATTCTTCTATGTGAAAATTGAAGCCAATAAAATTTGAGTTGAGTTGAGTTGAGTTGAGTTGAGTTGACAATCACCATCTCGCAGGGCCAAGAGTTGCTGACAGGAAGAAAGGCTGCCAACCTTTTCATTGACAACTACGAAAAAGTCAGCAACATCACTGTACCAGAAGAAAGAAGAGCAGAGATACAGAGGAGAGAAGAACCTCCAATGAGCATCAGCCAGAGGAACACAGGAACAAGCCGTTCAACCATCAGGAGCTGGCAGATGCCATGAAAGCCTTGCATGAAAGAAAGTCGCCAGGGTGCAAGAGGCGCTGAAAGTGCTTGAGGACTGGACAAAGAAGTGGCTCATCAACACCAGGAAGACCACTTACACGATCTTTAGTCTGTCCCCGAAAGAACTGAAGGCCAACCTCAAGCTCTGCGGACAGACGCTGCAGGCTGACAACACCCCCACGTACCTTGGCGTGACCTTTGACAGGCGACTCACCTGGAAACAGCAGACAGAGAAAGTCGAAGCCAGAGCCAAGCTAAGGTTAGCACTAATGAAAAAGCTAACTGGCACAACGTGGGGCGCAGATGCAGCAATCCTCAAGAAGATGTACGTGGGCAGCGTCAGACCAGTACTTGAGTACGGAGTGACGGCATGGGGCACAGCAGCCCAGTCAAATTTTGACAGAGTCAGCAAGGTGCAGAACCAGGCGGCCAGAATCATCACTGGCGCCATGCAGTCAACCCCTATCCAAGAGCTGGAAAACATCATGGGCCTTGAGCCCATGGAAGACAGAAGGGACACCAAACTCCTCACCCAGGCAGCTAAATTCAAACGACTGCCAACTCACCCCATGAAAGACAGACTGTGCCAACCAACAAAAGGAAGACTGAAGAGAGGAAGCTTCATCCACCAGACGAGGGTGTTGGAAAGGAGACACCAAGATATCCTGGACCAGCAACCCAAAGATATCCCCCAATACCTTGAAAACCCAAGCTGGAGTGATGAAGGAAGACCCCAGACACGCTGCAGTATTCCTGGCGTTGGCAAGAAAGACTCCCACAGCTGTGCTGAACTGAAGTCTCTCACCATTGAACACATCCACAACTCCTACCCCCAACGCCAATGGACTCATGTATACACTGACGGATCTGCCGACCAGGCTGTCAGAAGTGGTGGTGCCGGAATCTACATAAAGTACCCAGGAGGTCGAGAAGAAGAACACATCTCCATCGCTACCGGGCTCTACTCCACCAACTTCAAGGCTGAAGCGTCAAGTCACGTCAAGTTTTATTATTCCAATAAAACCCCGTGAGGGTACATGGAAAATTAAAAAACACAGTAAAAACACATTTCATTCAACACCAAATAAAAGGAACTAAAACAAAAAGAAATCAGACTATGTACAGAAAAGGGGGTTGAGGGGTGAGGGAGAGCAAAAACAATACAAGAAACAATTCAACAATAATAATAATTAATAGTAATAATAATAATAATAATAATAATAATAATAATAGTAGCGCTCCAGACAGGTGCAGCCCACATTGAGCACAGTCCACTCTCCTCCAACAACGTTGTGTTCTTCAGCGCCTTAGACACTGCCAGAGACAAAGAACTGAATGACCTGTCATCCGCCTTGACCTCCCTGTGCATAGCCCACACAGTCGTGATGCAATGGGTCCCCTCTCACTGCAACATACTAGGCAACGAAGTCGCAGATACTCTGGCAAAGGAGGGCACTACGAAGGACCAGAATGACAGATCAACCACCTTCAAAGAAGCCAAGACCATCATCAAGGACAAGCAACACAAAAAGTGGTTGCAGCAGCACCCACACTACAACAAAAACGACGCTTTTTACCTGCTCACAAGGTCTGAGCAGGTCCTCATATTCAGGCTGGGGACAGGCCACAACCGAATGAACCACCACCTTTTCACCAAGTTCAGAATTGGCCAGTCAGACCAGTGCCCTTGTCAAACAGGCAGCATGACAACAGAACACCTGCTGCAGACTTGCCCACTACACGATGGCCTCAGGAGCCAGATCTGGACGGAGGCGACCACGGTGCAAGGGAAGCTCTATGGCAGTCTGGACGACCTACAGCGCACGGCAACATTTGCGCGGAGAACCGGCGTTTCCATCTGAGTGATCGACAAGAAGAAGAAGAAAAAGTTCGACATTTCAATGTTTTATTTTGTGATAGACATGCTCGGTGTCTCTTTGTCAAGTCTTAGGCTATTCTTTGTAGTCTAGTCCTGTTCAAGTTGTAAGAGTTAAGGGAAAAAAACGTTAACTTTTCATCAAAATTGGAACACACTCGACTATATTTTCTTTCCGAAAACGATAAATCGAAGAAAATCAGATTAAATGCTGTTGCGAAATAGATATGTGATTGTAGATAAAAGTCATGTGTATTTTTGTGCCAAATATCATGCATTTCTGATGTATGATGATGCTGTAAAACCGTTTCCTAGAAATCCAATATGGCGGCTGTTTCCATAGCAACGCCGATCTGTGTCCATTAATATTTGCACATTTTTCATTGATTGTTATAAGTCACTTCAATGACTACCAAGAACACTAGGTTATTCCATGTATTCTCCAAGTTTAATTTTAGTGCCACACATCGCCTTAACACTAAATTTTTATGAATTTTGGGCAAATAATTTCTGAGGCTGAATTTCTTCCCAACTAAGAAAATTGTAATGACAAATCCAAACATGATTTTTTTGCATTTTTGATCAGTTCCCGAATAAAATAGATATATGTTTGCTTTAACAATTTGCACAAATATTAGGCAAAACGGTATTCGCGGAGACGCGCTCACCGTCTCAACCTTCGGGTTTCGGCTAACCTAGCCTTACTTGTCTCTATGATAACCTGATTCTGGGCATTCAGTGTACATCTTGTAGCTACATGTTGACTCAATGTTACTTATTGGAAAATTTCCTAGATAAATTTTCATTTAATTAATATACTTACCCGAATCACATTAGCATTGAGTCACCTGAGATGCTTATCACTGAAAAACGCTTACCCGGCTAAAAATTTTAAAGGGAAGCAACCCCATCACCAAAACGAAAGTGAAAGTAGCTTTGGTAATGGGCCAGCACACTGGGAGTTACCTCCCATACGGGTGTGTGCCACGTCACTTCCTCTAGGAACACGTGCCTAATCTCATATGGCTTTAAATAACCTTAAAACCATACGCGGGGCAGGTGGGAGGGAATACAGTATGTGATTCGGGTAAGTATATTAATTAAATGAAAATTTATCTAGGAAATTTTCCATTAAATAACATATTCTTACTCCGAATCACATTAGCAGATAACATCAACAAGGCGGTGGGCTAGAAATGAATCAAAACTCACCATCAAGTTCTGGACAGGAACTGGCCTGCTGCTATGAGCGCTGGAAGGCCACTGGAGCCATCCTGTCGAAGAGCCGCGACGTCCCGAAGATAAAAGTTTATGAATATATCCTCGGAACGCCAATACGCAGTTGTCAGCACCTCCTCTAGACGTCTGGAGCGCAGTACTGCCAGAGAGGATGCCCACGCCCTCGTTTCATGGGCTCGGGCCGAGTCAAGTGGCAAGGAGGGCATAACCCCCCCCCCCCTCTTTGTGCGACTCCACTCATAAGCTTGCTTGATGAGCGAGGACACCCACCGGGCCAACGTTACCTTCGACAAATCTTTCTCGCGCCTAGTAAGGAGAGAGATAAACAACAACTTCTGAGAACTAGACCGAATCGGCTGAGTCCGGGCTAAGTACAGACGGAGAGCCCTCACAGGGCAATTGACCGAATCAGGGTCATCCGGGGCCAACGCGCTGGTCAGAGCCTTGACTCTAACCAGCGGAGAGGCCTGCCCCGGAGACTGATTCTTGGCCAGGAAATCGGGCCGGAAACGCAAAGATGCGGAACCGTCCGACTCAAAGGAGATATCCCCAGGCAGACCCGACAGGGCGTGGACCTCGCTACCCCGTCGGGCCGTTGCCAACAAAAGAAGAAACAGCGTTTTGCGAGTGACATTGAACAGACTGGCCTCGCTCAAAGGCTCGAACTCTGCGGAACGTAAGAATTCCAGGATTAAAAACAGGTCCCACTTGGGAGCGGGCAAACGCGCCTTGGCTTCCTTAAGAGCAGCCCCTTTTATGACTGCAGCAATAACACCCCCGACTCGAACAGACCGACCGATCTGCTTAAGAGTCGCCGAGATAGCGGAGCGCCGTACCCTCAACGAGGAGACTGAGGCGCCCTGCGAAGACATGAAAGAGAGGTGGTTGGCGACCTGGATAGAGCGCGGAGCCACCGAACTCACCCCTCTAGCTGAACACCAGGCGGTCCATGCCTTCCAGTGGGAAGCATAGACTGACGAGGTGGACGCTCTATGCGAGCGAGCCACCAAGTCCAGCGTCAAAGACGACGCCCCAGAGCGCTTTAGCGAGTCCCGAACAACTTCCACACGTGAAGCTTCAGAAGACTGGGCTCCTCGTGTGGAATGCCTGTTCGGGGCTGCACTAGTTCCCCTCGCACGAGTGCGAGAGGAATGGGGGGCCCTTGGGCGAGCCGAAGAAGATCTGGATACCAGACCTGCGACGGCCACAGAGGGGCGACCAGAAGAAGGCGGGCCGGCCCCTCCATCTCCGCTTTCCGGATTACTCGGCTGAGTAACGGAAAGGGAGGGAAGGCGTACGCCTCCAGACCCGTCCAGGGAAAGTCCAGAGCGTTCACTCGCCATGCCTGAGGGTCCGGGAATGGCGAGACGAACACCGGAAGCCTCCTCGAGTACCTTGTGGCAAAAAGGTCTACCAGAGGCTTTTGGACCTGGGCCCAAAGGCGAAGCAGTGCCCCGTGAGTGATCGTCCACTCCGACTGAAGCACTGTGCCGGAGCGGCTGGGCGCGTCCGCCAGAGTGTTCAGCCTCCCTGGAAGGTACCTGGCCGAGATCGTGATATGATGCTGAAAGCACCCCACCAGGATCTCGCAAGCCCTCTCCGAGAGAGACGGGGACCGCGAGCCTCCCTGCTTGTTGAGGTACGCCGCCACTGTCATGTTGTCTGTAAACAGACGAACATGTTTGGCGTACAGGGAGGGCAGAAACTCGGCCAGAGCTAGAGCTACTGCTTCTAGCTCCAGCAAGTTGATGTGCCACAAGGACTGCTCCGTCGTCCACAGACCGGAAGTAGTCTGAAGATCTGTATGTGCCTCCCAACCCTCTCTGGACGCATCCGTAAAGAGGTCCAGGTCGGGGAGGGGCACGACGATCGGAACACCTCTGCAGACCCAATCCGTGTCCAACCACGGAAGGGTCGCAGACCGGAACCATCCCTGCAAAGGGATGAGGGCGTCCCAGTCCACCAGAGGAGAGTCCACAAACGGCTTCAGCGCGAACTGAAGAGGGCGTTTGTGGACCCGGCCCAGCGAGACCAAAAGAGCCATAGACTCCATCTGCCCCAAGATGGAGGCGAGAGACCGGATGGAAGCCATCAGGAGAGGCAAAGTGGAGCGTATCTGAGCTTGGAGCTTGTCCACCCTTCTCTGGGAAGGCCGGACAGTCCAAGCGACCGTGTCGAAAGACATCCCCAGATAAGTGAATGTCTGTGACGGGGTCAGCTCCGACTTTACCCGGTTGATCGAGAAGCCCAACAAGTTGGATTCTCGAAGAACCGTCAGAGTATCCTGCGAGCAGCCGCTCTGTGACTGGTTCATAACGAGCCAGTCGTCCAGATAAGCCCGCAGGCGGATACCCTGGGACCTCACCAGTGCACAGACCTGTCTCACCACCATTGTGAAAATCCATGGTGCGAGAGACAGCCCGAAAGGGAGTGCGCGAAACTGGTAGATCTGATCTCCCCACCGGAAACGAAGCCATTTCCGGTCGGCCGGATGCATAAGAATGTGAAAATATGCGTCCGTGAGATCGATCGAGGTCACCCAGTCTCCTGGGCGGAGAGAGTCTCGGACAGAGGCTGGCGTCTCCATCTTGAATTTTATCTCCCTCAAGAAAGTGTTGAGGAGAGATAAATCCAACACGGGACGCCATCCTCCTGACGCTTTGGGAACGGCGAAGAGACGCCCGTAAAATCCCAGGGAGCTGTGAACCCGAACTCTCTCCACCGCGCCCTTCTGCTCCAGGGAGGCAATTTCCGACTGCAAGACGGAACGTGCTTCCTGCGAGAAGGGGGGCTTGAACCGCGGCGGCACTCGGGTAACAGGCGCCTTTTCCCCCCGCCAGAGCAGGCGGAAGCCCGATCTCACCACTCCCACAATCCATTGGCTGTCTACTACCGACATCTAACGAGAAAGTGCACGGGAGGGGCCTCCCGCCATCACCAAGGTGGAAGGCGGGAGGGGGGTGAGATCGGGAGCGCTTCATTGGGGGTGTGGCTTACTTCCAGAGCCGCCACGCCCCCTCCCCGATGCCGTCCTCTTCTTCCCGCCACGAGCGGCCGGCTTCTGACCTGGCTTGGGGTTCGACGATGTCTGAGCCTGCTTTTGCTTAGAAGGCTTAGACTGTTTCACCTTCGACTGAATCTCCTTCTGTCTGGCATCCATTGCCAGCGAACAGAAGAGAGATTCCTCTGAGACCGGGAAGACTCTCAAGGTCTCCCTAGTAGCAAGCTCCGTGAACTGGGACTGAGAGAGGAAGAGATCCCTCCTACAGAGGACCGCTTGGGTGTACTGTAGGGAGGATAGCCGCATTTGTTCCTCGTTGACCTTGGCCAAGGCGGTCAAAAGCGCAGACATCATCCGCATTTTGTTCCTCACTGAGAGTGAAAGGAACCAGCGAATCGGTCAATGCTCGAGACAGAGTCCGAACAAGGGTCTCCGCAATGGAGGACAGTTCGAGCTGCCGACGTCCAACCTCCTCAGCAGAGAGGAGGGAAGCCTCAGAAACCGGCAGAAACGAATCACGCTTGATCGGTTTAGCCAGAAGAGGCAGCAATTCCCGGGGTACCGGAAGAGTAGCCCTAGGGAGTGCATAAGACGCCAGCCAGCTCTGGCTCTGAGTGGGCACGCTGAGCTTCCTATTGCCCGTAGGCACAAAGGAAGAGGCTTGAGAAGCCGAAGCCACCCACTGCTGAGCTGATTCCGGAACTGGACCAAAAGGCAGCAGTAACGGAACAGGCACTGGCCGAATACCACTCCCCGCATGTGCTGGACGAACCAGCGAATGCGAAAGTTGGTAAGCCACTGACGGAGACTCGGCGAACCGGAAGGAAGAAGAATCTTCCTGTGCCGGCCGGAAGTCCGCCATGGCCGAAGGAACGCCCGGAGCGGAAGAGTCCGCGGCCGTCACCCCTTCGGGGAAATAACGAGACGCTACTTCCGCCGCGATGTCAAGAACAGTCTTGAGCTTCGACGGAAACACGCCCCGAGACTCCTCGCTGACCACTGATGGAGCATCAGAATAGTCACACGTGGAACCATGACCGAAGTCACCAGTTCCGGAAGCAGAAGCATGCCCTGGCAAACCGGAAACCGGAAATGCCTGTGCACGAACATCATCCTGCAGCCCAGAACCTTGTGAAGGTAAAGGGTAGGTAGGACGACCATCCGCAAAAACCGGAGCTGGATGCGCTGACGTCACTCCCCCATCCGAGTGGAGTGATGCCTGCTCAAGCCTAGGCACTAAATGGCCGGAAGGCGCACGCTGGAATCCACTCTCTGGTATCCGGAAGGAACCACCAGAAGAGGAAAAGGCGTGTCCGGCCGAAACCGGAAGCGTAGCCGACGGAACCGCGCAATGCGGAAGTGAAGGCTGCACTGGTTGACTTCGCGATCCGGAAGGACCGGAAGTCAGTGAATACTCCATCCTGCCGCGACCGCCGTAGCGTGCCTGAGCGGACGGATCATCACTTCCGGCGAGTGCCGGAAATGCGGCAGCCGAAACCGACTGCCGCCGCTGTTCGATCAAATCCAGGGCCTCGAAGGTTATCGCCGGAAATGAAAGATCAGCATGGTATCGGTCGTGACCCGATGCGAAAGAGCTGTCCCCCGAGGGAGAACGTCCAGGCGCCTCACGAGGGCTATCGGACCAGCTCTGCTTACCAGCCGAAGCTGAAGAGGGAGGACGCTGCTCCAAACCGGAAGTGGAAGGCAAAGACACGGAAGCCAAAGTCCGGACGTCACTGCCAGATGCCGGAAACGCCAAACTGCTGGCGACGGAACGCTGGAACTCTGCCTGCACCAAGCTGCGGATTTCCGGAACCAGGGACTTTAACAGAGAGGAAACCAACGCACCCTGCACAGGTGCTAACAACGAGGACGAAGTCTCCGTAGTAGAGACTGGTGCAGAAGTAACAGTAGCGCTAGGCGCCGTAAAAGAAGCAGAAGTAGTAACAGCGCTAGGCGCCGAAATAGGTACAGACAACAAAGTGTTACGTTCTAGGTCTGTAACGAGTAAAACTGCTTTGGAAGAGGAAGACTTAGGCTTAACTTTCCCCTTGGGGTCCGACTTGCCACGGCGCTTGTCTGAATCAGACATGCTGACAAATCCACGTGAACAACGCGAAAAAATTTACTGAAACGTAAGTCTAAACGACTGAAAACACAGTAAACACACACACTTTCGCGTCAACAAAATACGATAGCTACACTTGCCCAACACAGAAAAGGGGCACGCAGAGCTACAAGCAAAGTCACACGAGCTAGCTAACTAACTCACACAACAAAATGGCGAAACACGCAAGTCACTGACACACAAGTCCGCAAAAAATGGACAACGTACAGTAACGAAAACAGCGCAAACAACCAACAACAAACGGGAACGAGCTCACCAAACTGTAGGCAAGGCGAGCAGAAAAGCTGGGTAACGTGGCCGGCGGGTGTCACTCAAACACACAAGGTCAGCCACAGAGCGTTCTAAAAGTGAACCGTCCTCTCCGAGGTGAAAAAGACGTATGAGATTAGGCACGTGTTCCTAGAGGAAGTGATGTGGCACACACCCGTATGGGAGGTAACTCCCAGTGTGCTGGCCCATTACCAAAGCTACTTTCACTTTCGTTTTGGTGATGGGGTTGCTTCCCTTTAAAATTTTTAGCCGGGTAAGCGTTTTTCAGTGATAAGCATCTCAGGTGACTCAATGCTAATGTGATTCGGAGTAAGAATATGTTATTTAATGACTCACACGAGTGGATTTGTTTGTTACTTCACACAGACGATGTTTGTTTGTTGTTTGACACAACCAAAATATACGTTTTTGTTACCTATAACTAGTTCAGTTTGTTTCCCCTGACTGCATTTTGTTCGGAATACGCTCTAAATGTGAAGCACAAAAAGCTTGTTACTATATACTATGGCTTTTTGTTATCTGTCTTGTGTGTTCAGATCCCATGTTACGTTAAACATGTGTGATGTTACACAACTTTCTGACCACCCCTCGTATCCAAAAAGATTAAACTTATCTTTTGTTTAGCATGGCAACGTGACATTATAAGATGTTTGATGGGTTGTTGACAGACCAGCTTTTTTGTCTGTCCGAGGGGGAGCATATCGTCTTTTGTTTCATATTTATTGACCAAGGCCGAAGGCCGCGGTCAATAAATATGAAACAAAAGTCGATATGCCCCCCGAGGACCGACAAAAAAGCTGGTCTGTCAACAAACCATCAAACATCGTTTTTGTCATCATTTTGGTACAGTAGTCCCTTCCATTTCCGGCCCTTTCGTGGGCGTGAACCTACCCGGAGCGGCCAGCTTTCCCATGACTAATGAGTTTTCCTTCTATAATTGACTCTTAATGGCCGTTAACCTGTCTGACGCGGTCAACGGTCACTGATTTTTGCCCTAAGGTGCCCCTCTTACTCGACAGGAGCGGCCACTTAACGGCCACTTGTCACTTTCGCGGGCGAGCGCCTGTGGTGTGTGTGTGTGTTGTGTGCACAGACGGCACAGCACGAGCAGACGACATGAATACTTACGCATGCGCAAACTGTAAATACAGACATGCGCATACATGTACATTTACGGCAGTCACTTCCGGATCGATCACAGCTGATGTGAGTTTGAAACACTTGTTTATCTGACACTCAAATACATATATAATAATCCAAACAACACACATAGAAACATACGAAACAATAGCTTAGCCAGGACGATCGAGTTAAACACGCAAATAATTAAGATGTATAAACGAAAGCAAAACTAACAGAGACAATGAATCGGCGGCTCGTGGATGATCGCTTTCTTTTCTTGATGAAAACTTGATCGTGTTTTTTGGGTTTTTTTGGAGGAGGAGGGGGCCTGTAATGAACGGCCACCTGATATTTGCGGTCACCTTTGCAATGACTAATGGGTGACCGGATATGGCAGGTACTACTGTAGTGAGAAAACAAGTGCACAATCAACCCAGGGAGCCATGCTTTGAAATACGGGTCCCGTGCTGATAACCACACGGGTACCGGTTTGATAACCACTGGCAATCAAAGATGGCGTGTGAAAGCAACTTTCTGTGTTTTTGAGTTCATTAAATGAGTTGGGATGAATATGTCAAGTTTGAGGATGCACAGTTCTGTAGGTTCATCTGGGTATTCCACCCCCTCGGCTTTCTGTTGTAAATATTAAGCTGAGTGATCGAATGTGGAAGCTACGTTTGGTCAAAGGTCACAGAAGATTTGCGTCGTGCAGCGAAGGAAAGAATCGCGATCTTGTTTTCGACTCGGTACCTCTTTGTTTTTCATTAGACCCGTCATTCTGCTTGCTCGGCTTTGTTAGATGTTTGCATATCGTGTTGCTATTTTCTTTGTTTTTATTATTGTTCAAGTCAAACAGTTTATTTACCAAATGCAAAGCACAGGATTTTGTTATGGTGTATGCATCCAAACTTCACACTCCTTCCACACGCATATTATATCATAATAAATATGTACAGATAAAGTGTTCAATTTCACTGGGCCTATTTACATGTGTACACCAACCAGACAGTTCAAAACGGACTGGTTGTTCTTTTAGCACCAATTTGACAGGAGTAATCACAGGTTACATGGATAAAGATAAACGAATTCCCTAAAATCGTATCTAAAAATATAGTCATCAATATAATAAATCCGAGTACATGCTAACACAGTTATTCAAAGGACACACCCCTTACATCTATTAAGATATTTCATTTAAGGATACTCGATCCCTTTCAAAACTTTAACTGACACATATCACAAATCTAACAGATCTAAGAACGATCCACCATTGAGGCCGCAAGGACTGCCTCAGGAAAGAAACTGTTTCTGAAACGAGAAGTCCTGCTCTTCAGAGCGCGGAAGCGCTTGCCTGACGGGAGGAGCTCGAACAGATGGCCGGCTGGGTGAGATGAGTCTGCCACTATACCCCTAACTCTCTTTGCTAAACGTGAGCTGTACAGTGAGGCGACTGACGGAAGTTCGCAACCCACAATACAAGACGCTTGTCTGACAATGCGCTCCAGCTCTTCCTTGTTCCTAGCATTGGCACCGCTAAACCACACGGTGACTGAAAAACACAGGATGCTTTCTACAGTGGCCCTATAGAACTGCTTTTGGATGGCTTGGTTCAGTCTAAATTTCTTCAGCTGTCTAAGGAAGTGAAGCCTCTGCTGAGACTTCTTGATGATGGGCTCTGTGTTTTTGTCCCATGTGAGGTCGCTCGAGATGATTGTGCCTAAAAATCTAAAGGAGTCGACCTGCTCAACACTTTCACCGTTGATCTCTAAAGGGGTGAGTGCGAGTTTGTTCTTTCTAAAATCTACAATCATTTCTTTGGTTTTAGAGACATTGAGCTCCAAGTTGTTGTCAGAGCACCAGCCAACCAACTGTTCCACCTCCTCTCTATACACACTTTCATCATCTTATTTGTGCTTCGTTTATCGATACAACGTCTTGTGCACGGGTCAAAATGTGTGTGTCAGGTGTCGTTTTACTTGAACTTGACGTTCGTGTTTCTCCGAACGTCTGTGTATCGAAACACAGATACACGCACTCCATGACTTTGTAAGAAGACATAACATATCGGTAGGTTTCATTTGTTTGTGACGAATTTATTGAAGTAGTTTTGGTTTTTTGTTTACTTTTGCCAGTTTGCCAGTTGGTTTTTGGAACTTTGCAAAGCAGTGTCTTGTCGTCTGTTTAGGTCTGGGGAAACGCCAATGAAATGAGCCGAAGAATCCTCGAGCGTTTCTGTTGGGTTTGCTTTTGATTATCCATGTAATAGGGCTTCCTGCAACTATGGTAACCGGGGATTTATTCCCCGGGGAACATGAGATTTATTTCCCAAGTGCTTGTGAATGAAAACTCGTGAAAATGATGACAAATGTCTATATCTTTCACATAAACCGTAATAACAACCTATTCAGACACTTTCAATTTCCATGATGCATGTGTAAGCTTGGGAACGACAGTTACAGTACACATGTACTTTTGCGCATCCGTTTGAACTCGTGAACTCGTGGTACCTCTGTGCTATTGAGGATTCAAACCTGTACTATCGGGGATCCACTAAGGTTTCCGAGACTGTGTTCTGTCTGTATTGAAATGGTCTGGCGGAAGAGCCGATTCTTAAATTTGCATAGGTAAAATGATCGCTTTTCGGTACCCGACACCCCTCTGAGTTGAATTTATTTTAACCTTGTGACAAAGGCACGCGGGATGTTGGGTTGGGGTATTCACTCTTTTCGCTGGGGCTTCGAACTGAACAGACGTATCCAGTGAGCGGTCGCGTGGCAGGTTTGCTACGAACAGAAAAGGAACCGTGATGTGATTTTTCTGAGACGGGTATGTTATTCATATGCTATTTTTATATAATGGGTAAAACAGCATTAAAGTGTGCAGGTTGTGACATGCTTTGGGAGGATTTATTTGAATGTTCAAGTAGATTGTTTTGTGAGTTGAATGTTCGGGAAAACTTTTGTTTATTGAATGTTTTAGAAAACCGTTTGAGTGTTTGTAGGCATGTTATTTGGAAGGAATGATGTGTTTTGTTGTTGTTAAAGGATTTAGTTTGTGGTAGTTGAAATTGTTGAGTTGTTTATGTATGCTTATGGCGTGCATTCTGTGATTTGCAGGATGGCGGAATGTGCGACAGGGTTTTAGTAGAGGGATTTTAGTCAGGTTTCGTTAGAGGGGTTCTGTTAGGTTTCGTTAGACGGGGTTGCAGTTAGGTTTAGCTAGATTTCAGTTAGGTTCAGGAACTTGAGGTTTTAGATTAGAGTTTTATTGTGTTTTTTATTTTATTTTATTTTTTATTAAAGTTGAGAGTGGGGATTTAGAGTAGAGTTTTGGAGTGTAGTTTGGAGGGAGGATTTAATTGTTTTAAAGCATAGGGAATCTAAAGCATAGCTTTAGAGTAAAGGATTTAGAGTGTTGTTTTGGGTTGTTTTAGTTCTAGAGAGTAATACATTGGAAGTTTTGTATTTGAAGGTAAACCCCCTGGTAATTTAACTTGTGTCAGTTGTTTTGAGTGTTTGAGCTTGGTGAGAAAGGGGCACTCTGTATTATTTGACCCCGTGATCAGGGTAAAGTACATTTGGCACTCGGTTACACATGTGTGAGGGAATAGCCTTGCAGACCACGTAATAATGTTCGGTACGCGTGCGTGTGCTTGAGTGACTTCATTGGTACGCATGCACTTGACGCCATCTTTTAGGTGACGTAATTTACGACACACGATGCTAGCTTTTAGAACGGCTTAGCACTGACGCTTCAAGCAGACGTGACTTTGGCGCAGACGACCAGCTGCTAATCTGTTAGTATCGATGTGCGGGAGTTGTTTGATAAAATGACAAGTTTCTTTAGGATAGTAGTCACTTACGGACATGGTTGTTTAACGACGGATAGCGGAAAATATAGTATAAATCGAGGAAGAACCGGATTATTTGCCGGAAGTTAGTGATTCAGGGTCAGAGTTCACTGTAGCGCATGATTATGCGAAATAGTCCAAAGATTTGAGGTCTATATGTTTCGGATTTCGAGGGTGCGGCACTCTTTGTTAATCGGGAGTCATTTAACCCGAACCAGACTCTTTGTTAATCGGGAGTCATTTAACCCTAACCAGACTTTTTGTTAATCGGAAGTCTTTAACCTTAACTTCAAATTCCTTGTTAACCGGGAACCGTAAACTTAACCAGACTCTTCGTTGGTTAGGAGCCGACCTTCATCTTTAACCGTAAGGATTTCTTGCTTAGATCTGTTGTTAATCATTCTTCGTGAACTAGGAACCCTGCACTACGCACTAAATAGCTCCTTGTCAATCGGGAGTTCTGTTATAACGTTTGTATAAATTCCTTGCCAATCGGGAATCTGATAGTACCTCATGCACTAAATAGCTCCTTGTCAAGCGGGAGTTCTGTTATAACGTTTGTATAAATTCCTAGCCAATCGGGAATCTGATAGTCTCTCATGCACTAAATAGCTCCTTGTCAAGCGGGAGTTCGGTTATAACGTACGAATAAGTTCCTTGTCAATCGGGAACCTGATAATCACCCCCCTTGTTTAGACGACAGTCAGCGACAGAAACAGACGGAAATATGAAGTGACGAAGGGAGAAAGAAGAAGAGTTTGCGTGAGAGAGTGACTATGCTTTGATTCCATGAACTTGTAGAATAACAAGAAGAGCAAACGCTCGATCGAGTCACTTTCGCAGTTCTGAATATTATATGAGGCATCAGATGGACAGGAAGAAATTGCTATTCACAACACAATGAGTCACGTTCACATAAAATTTGAGCTCGGTCACTTTTATAGTTTCCGAGAAAAGCCCAACGTTAAGTTGTGTGTTGCCGAACAGAAAAGGCTAGTTATCTCCCTTGTTTTTCTGATAACGTTCGTAAAAGGCTTTTGTTTGTTTGTTTGTTTGTTTATTTGTTGCTTAACGTCCAGCCGACTACGCAGAGCCATATCAGGACGAGGAAGGGGGGGAGGAAGGGGGGGATGAAGGGGGCCCACTTGTCAAGCGATTCCTGTTTACAAATGCACTAACCCATTACTTGTGTCCCAGCAGGCTTTAGTAAAACTAAATTAATACCTACTGGAAGATTACCAGTTTCCAGTATGTTAAAATAGGCTTAACCTATCTACTGCTGGACTTACATCAGAACACTAACAGATTAAACTATACATGAATCGCGAGACAAGCGGCAAGAGAAGAGATTTTTGGAAAAAATACAGGTGAATGAGCAAGAAGGCAGAAAAAAGAAAAGAATTCATGAAGAAAAAGAGAGCATGACAGGAAAGAGGAACCAAAAATCTACCTAACAGCAAACTAGAAAGCTCCTGCGGTTTCAAAAACAGGAGGGGCCTTTAATTTCATAACCGCAGTGCCCCACTGCGGGATCGTAAAAGGCTACAGATGTAAATACTTTGATGTAAAGAATAATCCTACAAAGTTTCAATCACATCCGATGAACTTTGTCAAAGATATAAAATGTCTAATTTTTCCTTTGACGCTGACCTGTGACCTTGAAAAAGGTCAAAGGTCAACGAAACCATCGTTAAAGTGTAGAGGTCATTGGAGGTCACGACTAAACAAAATATGAGCCCGATCGCTTTGATAGTTTCCGAGAAAAGTCCAACGTTAAGGTGGTGTCTACGGACGGCCGGCCGGACGGCCGGCCGGACAGACTAACACTGACCGATTACATAGAGTCACTTTTTCTCAAGTGACTCAAAAATGATGTTTTAAACTGTACAACCACGGTGTGGGCTACTTTAATTGTAAGAGAGAGGCCGTTGGCCGAGTGAGAGCTAGATACTAGAGTCTACTGCATCGGGGACATAAGAGGGAAACAGGAAACATTCTTACACTCAAACAAAACACAACGCGAGGTCAGACAAACAACATCACGAGTAAATAAGGAACATCCTGCACAATCCCCTGGCAGCCCCCGGTTTCAATCAAATCTGCCACACATGTCACACTTTTGGTACACAGCTTTATGGAATGACCCATATACAGAATAGAACAATTAAATGTACAACCTACATAAAACAAATTAATCATACAGACACAAATCACCACATGTACTGTTCACACAATAATCGTATATATGCAATACACACTATATATGAGTTGTTCTTTGCTACTGGTCACAAGTGGGGGTCAGCTCACACGGACGCATTTTTCAATACAGTCAAGGGGAGAAACTGGTCACAAAGCACCCAGTACATGCCAGAGAGATAGGAGAATCGGCACAATCAAAGAAAATACCAAAATCATTCAATAGATATGGAAATATTCAGATTTACTGTGAAAATGCTAGCAAAAATGGCGTCCAAAAACGGGAACGCACACTTGGTGCGTCTTTGAAGACTTACCTCCCGTTCTGTGTTGTTGATAATAGTCGTGTTTGTGCTGTTTTTGTTGAAATAGTATCTAATAAAACTGATGCAGTTCTTGAAATGTTGCAAATTATTGTTGTCTTTGTGAAATGCCAGAGTGTTCTGAGGCGTAATCTGCATACGGCTGATGTCCCACATAGGGTACCCCACTTCGATCAGCGTTTCACTCCAAATGAGCTTCATAGTAGAAAAGCAGATACACTACCAAAACACTGCATAACAGATCTACAAGACTGAGCCAGAATCATTAAAATTTACTTCCTGTATAAAATATTGCAATCAAATTTGCTCACGCCGTCCCACATGCACCGCAGGTTACCTTCGCCTTCGATTCAAAGTAACTCCACACTAACTGAATTACCATCGAAACGCAGATAACGAAGAGATTCGAAGATTACACGCCACACATTTATGATATTTTACACACAAATTTCAACTGAGTTGTTTCGCGATAAACAGCCATAAACAAACAAATGTGGCGCCGTCACTTCGCTTCGGAAGGAGAAACGCAGGTTACCAAGAAATTGTTTCCGATACCTGTCGGATCAAAATCATCGTTTTTCACGAATGAAGGCTCTTTGGCAGATCTGGTGAGTTGGAAACTGTCTATGAATGTTTCATTTAATGTCAAATGCGTACATTCTTGTCGATATTGTTACCTTTGGGCTCATAAATGAAGTCAATGGTCGTGTTTTCCTAAAGTGACTTTTGTCAGCATAGAACTTACTGTGCTTTGATCATTGACTCGAGAAAAATCTTCCGATGACACTACAGCAATCCCTGCAATGTACGGCCCCCGGCGTGAGCGGACACCTGACATGTACGGACACATTTGCTCGGCACGGAGTGTTTTCCTTCTATATTTGCCCCCCCTTAAACGGACACCTGCAAAACGTGGACGCGGACACTCATTTTCGGTCCTAACAGCAGGTCATACCTCCAATGTACGGACAGACCATCGTCAAATTCAGTTTCACCACAACAAAATCGATAACAGAGCAGTCCGGCTCTTGGTACAAAGATCACAGCCGCAATGGCGTGATGACAGTCACTGATAACTTGAGTGCACGTGTACCCATCAGGAGGGGGGGGGTAGTTTTGGTCAGGAGTGGAGAACATGCGAAGATGCCAACATGAAACTGCACTGTGCTCTTTATTCTTGTCTGTTGCGTAAACAACAGAAACCACACAGAAACCACAGTCGATGAAGGTCCTGAGCGAAAGAGAGTGAAAAACCGGCCACAGTTCTCAGCATCGTGTGTCTGTGTGTAACCTCTTTCATTGACAACTGAGATACTCTTGTTTCCCCTCAGCCTTGACCAGTGAGTCGGTTGCCTAATCTGTGAACCCTTCAGTTGTCTTGCTTTGTCAAAAGTTACGACACAGTCAACCGGTTTTGCTCTGAATGAACAGTGCAGCCACAGCCCAAAACAGTACATGGCTGGAGGGAGTGAGAGAGAGGGAGGGGGGGTTGAGGGGTAGCTGGCTAAACTCTGTGGGGTGTCCGGTGTCACTGCATGTCAGCAGGAAGAGCATTGGAGAGAAATAGAGAGGTGTACTCTTCCACACAATTTCCAAGCATCAGTTGTCACGGCTTGGGGTAGGCATTAGTGAGGGAGAGTGGGAGCTGTGTTATGTACAGTGTATTTCCGACTGAAGAGTGAAAAGTCACTGCCATGCCACATGATCGGCATGCAGTCAATAAAGCCAGACAAGAAGAAAATAAATTATATGATTATGACATGCAGCTCTATCTGCTGCTATTTATTCAAACTGGTTTTCAAGCTTATTCTTGCAAAGCATCTGCACACGCTCCTCTGTGCTGTGTTAGTGTGGCTGCTTTCGAATGTCAGTGCATGGTGAGTGTGTTCACTGCCTTGAGGATTTATTTTATCTCTTCTTTTCAACACTTTTCATACAAATCATTTTTACAGAACGTTTAAAGAAGTATTAGGAGTTTATTGTTATTGTTTAGTAGCCACAAGAAGTGATTAGCATAGACTCAATCCTGTTGTTTGTGTGTCGCTGTGTGAGTGTATGGGGGAGGGGGTGGTGTGGTCACCCCTCCCGTGACCGGACACCTGCAATGTACGGACAGTTTTGCTATGGCCCAAGGGTGTCCGTTCATGAGAGGGACTGCTGTAGTTCATTTCACTACGCGACTGCAGATCTGCAAGGAAACTTATGGCAGGGGAAATAAGCTTAACTGAAGACGAATAAGCGGAGTAACTGTTCTTCAACGGATTGCTCTCACTGATCTAAATATTTAGATCTTGTCGTCTGCTAGTAAGTAGTCTTCGGTCGTGTGAAAGTCACATCTATTTCGACTGTGTGCATCGATCCATGTAGTGAAATGTTGATCTTTGATGATTTGGCAACATAACTTTCCTACATGTGCTTCGAGTGTATCTCCCCGTTAACCATTTGAAAACGTCTTTTAACAAGACCATGTTTCGACAGCCCAGACGGGGAGGATCCTCGATAGCTCACAGGGTATATAATGTTTTCCGCCGTTTTTTAAAGAATCCTTTCAAATTTACTATTCCAAAAGTACCCTATGACACGACTCGAGTGGCAAAGAACATTCTCTGCAATTCCTGTCTCAGTCCGTGCAGCCCTTTCGGGTCCTATCGTCATCATACAAACATACACACAGACACACAAGAACCAGCTTTAAAAGTTAGATTATGTAAGAACCATGTGAACCAGTGATTTTTTCTTATGTACATCAGATACTACAGTATTTCTGCTTTATGAAAAGCTATATTTCAAAAACAAAACTAGAGATTTGAATTTTGACCACTTTTCCCCCTTTCTGTCACCAGTACTGAAGAACAACTCATATATGGTCAAAGGCACAAAATGGCGTCGAGTCAGAAAAAGTGATACAACCTCCGGAAAAAGTCTCTTGTTGATGCTTCTTTTTTATTTAAAATCGTGAACATGAAGAGCATTGACGAAGAAGGTATTTTTCTCGGCTCGGACATGACTCCGTAGCGTGTGGTTCACGTGTACGGAATATAATCGATGTTTTGTTGGTGATTATTGACGGTGATCTGTTGCAATTCTGTGACACCTAGTACAGTGTGCTCGGCAAACTTTCGCATACTGTCAGATCACTGTCCAAAATATAGAAAAAATACGGAGATTCTATTCTGAAATGGTCGGTCTTTCCCTTGCAAAGTTTGAAGTGCTCCGAAGTTTGCCGAGTCGAAGCTTACCGGAAGATTACCATAGGCTAGAATGTACGTCGTTCTCTGTCGTGATTTTCCGGCCGAGTGTATTAATGAGCCGACATTCATTCTCAACTTTCAGAACAACAAAGTTTTTGTTGATTTTCGATGAAAAATCATTCTTCTGTGTGAAAATGAGTTTAAAACACGAATCCAATGATAAACAGCGGTACGGGAAAGGTTTTTCGGCCAACTGCGTGATGTGTCGTGACGCGTTAGTTATGTACTATATTTTCTTCCGCGCATGGACTCGTTTCTACAAGGGGTGTGAACAAACTTTGTTTACTGTTCTCCAGCATGCGATCGTAGTTTCATTTGAAGAAGTCTGCGTTTGAAACGAACGAGAAATAAGAGAACACAGGAGGTAAGTGTTTTGTCGTGATTTCTTTGAAAAGTGTTATGTACACAATGATGGTAAGTTTTATCAATTTTACACAATATATATCCCACCAATATTTTGCTACATAAGATGGGAATTCGTCAAACAAATCTCTGTCAGTATTGTAACGAAACCGACTTCATCGAGCACTTTTTTTGGCAGTGTAGAGCAGTGCAACCCATATGGCAGGAATGTCAAGGGTACATATTTAAATATACAGGCAAAAATATAAAGTTAAGCTGCGAAGAGGCTCTTTTTGGGTATTTCACACGTGATATCCCCAGAGAGAAAACCTTCATAATTAATCACCTTATATTGATATCGAAAATGTGCGTAAGCCAGTTTAAGTACGGAAATCCAAAAACTAACATGAAGATCTTATTTCAGAACCAAGCTCGACTTCGAAATCTCTAGTAAAATTGAACTGTGTATAAGAATATAGATAACTAGTAGTATTGTGCTGTTAATGTAAAGTTATTTATATATGCGCTGTATGATGTTGTGCTGAAAACTAGTACTGTAATTGGATTAATTAACTTGTTATGTATTGTCCCGCTGAAAATGTATTATATAACAGAATTATGGGAACAACAACAGCACACACACACACACACACGCACACACACACACACACATATGCACATACACGCAAACATTAGTTAAATTGTTGTTGAATTAAAAAGTAATTTAATGGAAATGTAACCTGTAATGTAAAAGAAAAAAAAAAAAAAAAAAAAGAAGAAGAACAAAAACAAACACTTTATTACCTGCTAAGAAAAACAAGGGAAAAAACAACAACAACGTGAGTTTGTTTTTGGGCTGCTTCACAAATACAAAAATACTCCACACAAAGGCAGTTAAAGATAAAACTATTGACATAACGAAAAAAAGAAGAAAAAAAAGGATAAAACGAGAAAGATTTGAAAGAAAGACGACAATATAAACATGAAAAGGCTCATTTGATAACCAAGATTAAACCATTAAATACATGGATGGGGGGAAATCAACAACGGAGACAACCAGGCATTTTATAGTTTAGCCGCTACGCCTTTTTATCCATTTGTCTTTGAATGTCATTGGATGTTTTTAGTTCTCATTGAACTAAAACAAGGCAACGCTACGCTTTTGTTTTGAAGACGGCGGGATGACAATAAACCTGATTTTTAACTGACCGTTTCCTGAACAACAACAAAAACAGAACACTGACTGCAATTGTTTAGTTAACATTATGGTTATAATAACGTTCTTGGATTTAAAAAAAAATCGGTAATGCATCCTTTTGATTTTCTTTCTACTTGTGGTTATAAATGTTTTTGGATTTCTTTTATGGCCAAAACGGGACAAAAAGCATACATCATTTTCCCCCACAGACGACGCTTGCTGAATCCGTCTTTCATTTCCGGTTTTTCTTTCTGTTTCCGGCTTTTCTTATAGCTTCGAGTTTGCGGAGAATACTGGTACCTTCATACAACGCAAGAAACTGATGTCTGCTTCGATTTGCTGTCCGAAAGAATAAGGGCATTACCAGTGTTATTGAGAATTGCTGCCAGTTGACGACAGCAGATTTCATGTTTAATTTGATGTGTCATTCAAAAAAACGCGCACAAGTGGAACATTTTTATTTATAGCAGCACAAGCCACACAGAAAATGTGTCATAATTATCAGAAAGAAAGAAATCTGAGTGTTAAATGGTCCTGGTAGAATTTTTTTTTTTAGCTAAAATGGAGCAGAAGTGTCCTTGCCGTTTTGGCATGCAAATCGTATGTTGTCTGTTTAGCGAGCGAGCAAGCGCGTGTGCAAGATAAAGAGAGAGAGAGAAAGAGAGAGAGAGAGAGACAGACAGAGAGAGAGACAGACAGAGAGAGAGACAGAGAGAGAGAGAGAGACAGAGACAGAGAGACAGAGAGAGAGACAGAGAGAGAGAGACAGAGAGAGAGAGACAGAGAGAGAGAGAGACAGAGAGAGAGACAGAGAGAGAGAGACAGAGAGAGAGAGACAGAGAGAGACAAAGAGAGAGAGAGACAGAGAGAGAGAGACAGAGAGAGAGACAGAGAGAGAGAGACAGAGAGAGAGAGACAGAGAGAGAGAGACAGAGAGAGAGAGACAGAGAGAGAGAGACAGAGAGAGAGAGACAGAGAGAGAGAGAGACGGACAGACGGACAGACGGACGGACGGACGGACAGACAGAGGGAGAGAGAGAGAGGGAGAGAGAGAGAGACAGAGGGAGAGTAGTGAGAGAGAGAGAAAGAAAGAAGTCTGCGTTTGAAACGAACGAGAAATAAGAGAACACAGGAGGTAAGTGTTTTGTCGTGATTTCTTTGAAAAGTGTTATGTACACAATGATGGTAAGTTTTATCAATTTTGTAAGTCATATTGCTGTTTGAGACGTGTTTTGTTTGTTTGTAACGATGGTTGAATGCAAGTCGAAAATATCGCGCGCTAAACGAAGTCTCCGATCTGACACACAATGAAGAAATTTTATTTTGATTGTTCAGATACGAAGCTGTTGTCGTGACGGATAACGTACGATGCATGGTTAAGCTAATACAAATAGAATCTTTGTACAAATAGGTGGAAAACATTACTATGTTGATTTCTTTTGTTTCTGCGTTGAAAGGGACTTTCCGACGGGCTAGGAAATCGGTTGAGAAAGTACGGTGCGATGTTCATAACGTCACATCATGAGATTACTGTCTTCGGGCTAGGCGCGGAATATTTAACATTTTTATCAATGATTTTCTTTGATTTTCGTTCTTTCAGACTTGTGGTTCATTTTTTTTTTGTTCTTTGTAAATGACCGGGTTATGAGATTCAGACTTTTCTCTGTGGGATTCGTGTTTTCTTCCATGACTGCGTGTTCATAACTTCACACTCCT